>NC_064925.1:434241715-434546260 GCF_023897955.1 Schistocerca gregaria
CATCATGGTGTGGGGAGCGATCTCCTACACTGTCCGTACACCTCTGGTGATCGTCGAGGGGACACTGAATAGTGCACGGTACATCCAAACCGTCATCGAACCCATCGTTCTACCATTCCTAGACCGGCAAGGGAACTTGCTGTTCCAACAGGACAATGCACGTCCGCATGTATCCCGTGCACACCCAACGTGCTCTAGAAGGTGTAAGTCAACTACCCTGGCCAGCAAGATCTCCGGATCTGTCCCCCATTGAGCATGTTTGGGACTGGATGAAGCGTCGTCTCACGCGGTCTGCACGTCCAGCACGAACGCTGGTCCAACTGAGGCGCCAGGTGGAAATGGCATGGCAAGCCGTTCCACAGGACTACATCCAGCATCTCTACGATCGTCTCCATGGGAGAATAGCAGCCTGCATTGCTGCGAAAGGTGGATATACACTGTACTAGTGCCGACATTGTGCATGCTCTGTTGCCTGTGTCTATGTGCCTGTGGTTCTGTCAGTGTGATCATGTGACGTATCTGACCCCAGGAATGTGTCAATAAAGTTTCCCCTTCCTGGGACAATGAATTCACGGTGTTCTTATTTCAATTTCCAGGAGTGTATAATTTCCCTCCTGAGGTACTGATAGCTTGTTACTTCGTTTGTCTCTATTAAAATACCACTTGTGGTAGAATGCATATTTTTGTTTGGAAATGGCACAGACCACCACTATTTTTTATGGTCGGGTGTTATTGTAAGAACGGTTTCATGCTGTTCCGAGCGCTCGAGATGTGTGTCCCTAGTGAGTGGGTTTGTCGGTCGTTCTGTAGTTCGGTGGGCAGATGCTTCTTTCAGACGTAGAAAAAAAATGAGGACCAATCGTTCCGGAGTGAAAAGAGATTAAGAGAAACATGCGATCATTTGTTTGGGTATCTGTAGTCGCCAATAACCGTACTTCCGTAACGATGGCGTCCAAGGTGATACTCCAGGCGAGTGTAATATTGATGTGTGCAACGGAAAATACTGAACACTAAAATCAATATTTTGCCCTGTTTGACTGCCCCCTGAAGCAGATCTTTGGATCTCAAAGATAAGTTACAAACTATACATAAATGAATGATTAAGGGAACTAGTAACGACTAAATGATAAATGTTAATTCAGCTTATATATTTATTGTAGATTATAAAACCCTTTATATTAAAAATGTTTTTATTTCCTAATTAATATTACTGTTCAATTGTCCATATCTGTCCCCTTTTGTGGCTACGCAGTGTAATATAAACAACGCGAAATGACTGATATCATCTACGTACCAAACACTAGAAGACACTACTTTCACTGATGATCTACAGTGGTGTGCAACCTAAGTCGAAATAAAACATACAAGATTACAGCTGTTTAGCCATACAGCCCTAATAAGCCGGAACAATTAGCAATATTACCGTATGTACTGCGTCCGGTGTGTCTCAGTGAAGGTTCTCGGACACGTCTGCGAAGATGCAAGAACTCCAGACTCCAAATAAACTCTTTCAAACACAAGGACGGCTGAAGGAGGTCCTCTGACTAGTATACTCGAATACTGTCTTCTCCTTTCTGTGTTCTAAAGATAAGAAACGCGAACTCCCAGCCACAAGGACGAAATTCAGATAACGTCTCTACGTGAATATAGACAGAAGAAATGCTCTCAATTACTGAACGCTGCATACTCAACGACGACTAACCACCCGAAGGCGAAGTCCAGAATCGTTTAAGTTCGCAACAGTATAGTGTCTAACCGTTGTAACTCTAAAATTCCTGAGAGAAAGACAGCAAGTCAGTCTGTACCAAAAAAAGCTGATACTGAGCGACTGTCAAACACGGCACTCTAAACGGAACACAACTTTCTATCCACCACTGGCTTCCCAGAAAAGCTCGGCTCCCCTCCCTTGTAACTGCAGAAGGCGAATCATATTCTCCGTCTCTACAGATTCTTCAAACGCCGACCAACCATATTTTAGTCTTTTGTCGCCCAGCGCGGAACGTTTCCGAGGAAATACGTATACCCGTACAATGTTACGCTTCACAGAGTAAAAATCATCGGAAATAACCCAACGTGTGTGATTTCCGAGGTAATGCTTCCTCGTTCCTCTCTGTGCGTCCAAGATTTTCAGAGTTTCCGAAGTATTATCCGGTTATCCTTCTGGCCCCGCTACAAAACCGGCCGGCCGCCGCTGTATTGTGCTTCAGCGCTCAGACGTCAAGACCGTCCGTCTTGGCTACTTCCTGTGTCTAGCAGTACCAACAAACCGGTGCGGACATTACCACCCAGGACTTAAGTTGAACCTGCCATTTCATTTCCACTAGCATTACAACCTCTACTTGTACAGGCAGTCATTCATTACGCGGTTATCTTTCACGCAATAAGCGTTAAAACTATTTACAAGCTGTACGTGGTAATGTCCGTCTTCTTTAAATATTCATATATACAAAATATAACCTATCACATGATACCTAATTCCGGTTGTAAATCAAGACAAAGTATGTACATGACTACTTGAAAGGTTCTGAATTATAGCAACATAACATTCGAATTAATACGAAGTAAATCGTGCAGGAGATTATATTCCGGTTCAAGACAGGCTCGGAATGTGTATACTGTTATAAATATTAGGTCCACCAAACGAATTAACCTTTCTAGGAGAGCCAACTTGGACATAACATTGAAGGCTTAGAATGCGAAACATCAGGTGCTGGTACGAATATGACAGGCACAAGTGTCTATGAAAATTTCCTAGATCAACGGCAGATGTGACATATGCAGAAAACAGCAAAAAGTGAGATAATTTCGTTTATGACGGTAACCTTCCACACATTTGATGAAAATCGATGGAAAACTACTGCATCTCAGAAACTGTGCCTATACCAAAAAAATGAAACTCAACGAAAAATTACAGCATACTTAAGAAAATGTTACAAGTTCTGCAGAATTGGATGAAGATTAATCACAATAAATAAGCCGTATAAAACTGTCAGAAGCTTGTAGCTACTGATATTCCTAATCCATAAGTACGAATACAGAAGAAAAACTGTGAACTGTTAATCCCTTCCTCAGTGACACAACAAATAATACGTGGTATGTTTCTCACAGTAGCCTTCAGCTATGGGTAATTTTCTGCAAGGTGATCACTTGTTCCACTCATCCATTATTCTGCAGCAGTCGGGAAAGCTGTGAAAAATATCAGCCCGCAGGAACAATGGCTAGAACTTGGTAAATTCCTCTCAAAATTGGTAAGCTTTTAATTTCCACCACTTTATTATAAGAGAAATTTAAAAGTGACACATCCCCTCATCACAGCACATATTGGAAATATACAGACCGAAATTTCCAGTTAATGTTTCCATAATTTTGAAAGTATCCAAAATTTAAAGAAAACTTTGTTTATTTAAATATTCCTCAAAACATCTATAAGAGAAATAGGTCTCTATCTGCAGTCTCTGCTGAATAAAAAAATGGTGTGAACGAGTAGAATTTGAATTTAATTTTCACGTAGAAATCATTTAGTTCAAAGGTTTCTTATAATAGCGCAGTGGGCGAGGGGTTGCCACTGATGTGATACGCCAATCGGAGTGGCAATTATTAAACTAAAGGCGTTTTCGTTGCTGTGGGATCTCCTCATGATATTTCAGTCACCAACTTTCTCCTCCGAACTCGAATATATTTTATGGATGCCCAATTACATAGGAAGAAATTATCATCATGAAAATAATAGAAGTGCTCACACGGAAATGTTTGTGTTCGTTTTCCCCTCGCGTTGTTCCTCAGTGGAACGGTAGAGACATAACTTGGTGGTTCAATGAATGCTCTGACAATAACTTAATTGTTAATATCGGAGTAATTGTGTAGATATAGATCTAGTTGTAGACGGGGTACCTGATGTGTGTTCTCTCTAAAAACTATCCGCGAAACAAACTGTTACACAGTTTCATCGTTTGTAAGAAGTTGCAATCGCATTAAACACATAATGATCCAGTCCTACTTCTATAACCAAGACAACCTTCAAGACGGCAAGGAATACGATGGTGATGGAAACCGTCAACATGAACGGTACAAAAGAAGACTGCAGAGAAAGTAAAATATGTTTAAGTCACATTGTTCGTCTGTGGTTAACTTCTTTTGTTCCTTATCTTTCAGCATAGACAGCTGAAAACTCTATTGCAGCAACCTCCCTGAATTCCAGATCAATATTGCAATAATATTTACCTGGTAGATGGACAGGAAATTATAACGGGTTTAAATTGCTTCTGATGACAAAAGGAAATAATATGTTCTTAACGTTAATACTGCCAATGAGTTAACTGATATTGAAAGAGGTCGATCTTGTAAGTGAAAGCGACCTTTAATAACCAGCTAGTTTGACTTCCTGCTCATGGTGTACGGAAAGTTACGCTGTTCTTGAATCCCGAAGTTCTCACAAATCGTCTCGATATTGTTGCTTTGTGGAAAGGTAGTCTTCAAGAATTACAATAATATAACATTGCTCACGGTCATGCGTTTCATCACGATTCTCTAAATCTTTAGGAAAGCATCATGTTTATATCGAGATGATGAAAAGAGAGATATTACATACCAAATGACAAAACTTTTCTTACGTTTGTTCGTGCACCATTTAGGCGATCTGTGTCTTTTTTTGTTGTATCATATCATACAGCGTGATTTTCGTCGGTAATATCCCAATTCTTTAGTGTTTGGTAAATATCCATGACTGCTTTTTCTGCTGGAAGAACTGCAATTTCAGGGACTCCCATTAGTTTCAAGTTACCTTGAAAAGTTAGTGTTATTGCAACTGTCAACCTTTCCAACACCTGCGAATACCAGGAGCTGTTTTTCGCCGTAGTGCCCTCGTTGAAGTTAAGTCGTCAGTTTCTGAGCCACAAAGTTGAAGATTATTAATACATAGTTCCATTTCTTGCTGAAACCGTTTGATAGTGGAAGTTACTACTGGAGTCGTTGCGTTCTAGTTTTTTATCCACGTCAACAGTCGAAGCGGGTGCTTCGTTGTAATGTGTAAATCGATAGGAAATACTCTTCTCTTCACTCTCTATGTGTTGCGGAAACATTATAAATTCTCTTCTCCTCCCCTTCTATCTGTTCCAAGTCATTAGAATGTCAAAGTGATGGTCCATCATTCGCACATAAAGGATTCTCTTATCCGTTGTCTGCAATTATCGTTTCTTTTATTATAGAGTTTGTATGATTTACAGATACAACGTCATTTCTACTGGAAGAAGTTCATGCTATTTGCCAAATAATCAGTAGCATTTTGAATTACCAACGCTGAATTTTTCCCTTGTTGTATGTATTCTGACTGTTAGTTTGTACTAGAGATTATTTAAACCAACCATTTCGTTGGTGGTTTGGCACGAACGATTTTTTCTGAAAGTGCATACGACAAGAGAGACGTAAGACTTGAATCGCATAACATATTTCGCATTTTTAACGTTATAGGTTCGCGTCCAATAACGCATTACATGCTACTGAAAATAAACATTACATGCTAACTAAATTAATCAGAATTGAGATGAAGATTTATAACTAGCGCCAGCAAGTAATTTCCAATGAAATGACTAAAAATATTACATGCAAAATTAAGTTCTTGGTCTTTGGGGTCTCTTGCAGTTATTAGTTTGAGCTAAAATTAGCACTGATAGTGTCTTGTCACTTATAAAATATCGGGGTGGGAACTGCATTTTCGGGAAGCAAAAAAATAAGGGCCATCCCAATGTTTCCTTCTGCCTGTGACGCCCATTTGGCATCTCTATGCTGTGCTGTCTAGGAGGTAACTCAAGAGACTGTCCGCAGCAGATGACATTCTGCAATTACGTCTACACCTGCATTGTCGCTCTCCGAACCAGTTTCCAGTGTGTATTGGAGAGAACCTACGATATCACTATAATTCGTCCCATCTACTATTCCTGGAAAAAGAGTTCGGTGGAGGGACGAAAACGGTGGTTTGTAGAAGCACGCTGCATATAAATACCGTGGAAAACGTTAGTCAAAAATAATAACGCATTACATGCTACTGAAAATAAACATTACATGCTAACTAAATTAATCAGAATTGAGATGAAGATTTATAACTAGCGTCAGCAAGTAATTTCCAATGAAATGACTAAAACTATTACATGCAAAATTAAGTTCTTGGTCTTTGGGGTCTCTTGCAGTTATTACTTTGAGCTAAAATTAGCACTGATAGTGTTTTGTCACTTATAAAATATCGGGGTGGGAACTGCATTTTCGGGAAGCAAAAAAATAAGGGCCATCCCAATGTTTCCTTTTGCCTGTGACGCCCATTTGGCATCTCTATGCTGTGCTGTCTAGGAGGTAACTCAAGAGACTGTCCGCAGCAGATGACATTCTGCAATTACGTCTACACCTGCATTGTCGCTCTCTGAACCAGTTTCCAGTGTGTATTGGAGAGAACCTACGATATCACTATAATTCGTCCCATCTACTATTCCTGGAAAAAGAGTTCGGTGGAGGGACGAAAACGGTGGTTTGTAGAAGCACGCTGCATATAAATACCGTGGAAAACGTTAGTCAAAAATAATGGTTCAAATGGCTCTGAGCAGTATGGGACTTAACATCTATGGTCATCAGTCCCCTAGAACTGAGAACTACGTAAACCTAACTAACCCAAGAACATCACACAACACCCAGCCATCACGAGGCAGAGAAAATCACTGATCCCGCCGGGAATCGATCCCGGGAACCCGGGCGCGGGAAGCGAGAACGCTACCTCACGACCACGAGCTGCGGGCAAACGTTAGTCACTCCGAGGAGATATCGCGCTACAGTGTAACTCCGCCTCAGGTCAAATACACGCCAAAATTCGGCGAGAAGGAGTGAACAAGTATCTAATTTCCAGTTGGTGCCACTCTTTGATCATTATATCTCACACAACTATTAAATATTCCAAATTGCGGGCATATTGTTTCTTACATTGCATTCACGATCTCAAATAGCCTCGGCCGTTTTATTTGGGATCCATATCGGGTGATTAAGAGGACCCGTGGAGCTATGATACGGTGAGTCAGTGTTCGCCAAACAATATATTTATTTATGTAGCCCTCTGAACACGGCTATTGCCATTTGGAAGACACCAGTGTCCACATAATATTGACCAAGAAGATGTAGATGGAAGCGCAATTGGTCACCGAATGGTTGAAATGAACATCCTGCTTCGCGTTCACAATAAACTAACATGGTAGGCACACACTATGCTACGAAAACACGCACAACACATCACAGAGCCACTTTCAGCGTGAACCACAGCCGCCATACGTTAAACGCGTTGTTAGGAAGATGTCTCAGTTGATGCCTATCGTCGATTGATAAGAGGCGAACTGGCGCCCAGTTCTACCACACTACAGGCCTCCGGGCACTTTTTCTGCAATATGTATGATTTTTGTCACACTCAAGATCTGAAGCCTCGTATGACGCTGTGTGAAATGACCTCGAGTGATTAACCCGACTGCAAATGCGCGCTGTATCGGAGTGTTCGTTCGGAAAATGGTGAGATGCTCCTGCATTCACTGGCATGTGTGTGTGTGTGTGTGTGTGTGTGTGTGTGTGTGTGTGTGTGTGTGAGTATGTGTGTTTGAAGTTTGCGGGCGCACAATGCCGAGGTTATCAGCGCCCATACTTATATTAAAAGAAACGAATGTCGATAAAAAGTCTAAACTTTCTGTCAGAGAGTGAGAAGGAAATCTATAAAATGTTAGTCATTCACTCACTTTCACCCAACTCACGTTCACCCACACGAACACTATCAAACAGTCCTTAATACTACCTATTTAAACACAAGTAAAACCACACAAGAGCTAAAAGAATTACACACGAAAATGTGATTGGTTGACCGCTTACAAAAAAACTTTGGTGAGACAGTCACCCTTTAGCGCCTTAAAAAACTCTCCTTAAAATTTTTGGAGACGAGTTGGAAACACCACAAAATTTTAAGACGCTGGGCACAGTCGTTTTAGTGTAATTTACAATATAGGACAGATTTTCTGCTGCCCTCTGGTCTGAAAATACAACAATAGAAGCACCCCTCCGCTATAGCTAGAGAAGCACTCCGTCTTCAGGCCACAAGTGGCCCATCGGGACAATCCGACTGCCGCGTCATCCTCAGTTCAGGATGCGGATAGGACGGGCGTGCGGTCGGCACACCGCTCTCCCGGTCGTTAAGGTGGTTTTCTGTGACCCGAGCCGCTACTATTCGGTCGAGTAGCTTCTCAATTGGCATCACGAGGCTGAGTGCACCCCGAAAAATGGCAACAGCGCATGGCGGCCTGGACGGTCACCCATACAAGTGCCAGCCACACCTGACAATGCTTATCTTCGGTGATCTCACGGGAAACGGTGTATCCACTGCGGCAAGGCCGTTGCCCGTAGCTGGAGAAGGGTTTCTTCGATACCTTGAATTACTTCATCAGCTGAATACAAGCGTTTCAGAGACCGAAGTGCACTACGAGTGTTGGAACGGATGTGGAATTTAAGAGGTGTGGCACATCTCATCTTCTCCAGTGCCCTTAAGATCACAAATAGTTCAACATCGAATGCAGTGAACTTCGAAGGGAATCGAATCTTCAGGCCACAATCTGGGAAAGCTACACAGCAACCAATGGAGGCCCCTTGTTCAGACCGATCCATGAAGACAGCTACATAGTTGTGGTGCACATTTAAAACGTCGAATAATTTCGCATTAAAATCAGGAGAAGGAGTGGAGTTTTTCCTGTACCGCACTAAATTTAAATTACCCTGGGCCTCTGAAGTAATCAGAGCAGCAATCTGTTAAAAGCCTGGATTTGAGCCTGTACATGCTGCATACCAAAGGACTCCAGACCACATTCCACACGGCTCCCAAATGGCCTCCCAGCCTGTGAACAAATTGTAAAGGGGCCTTCTAAAGCTAGACGAGGAGTAGTACCGTACGCTGCGGAAGTGGGTGCAGCGAAGGGCTGACAAGCCTTAGACGCCATGAGGAGCTGCCGCCGCATGGTAAATGACGGTTCACCAGCGTCGGAACAGAGACGTAGTGTTTCTCTCTGGGCCCATAAGCAACCGTAGACATCCTGATCCCCTCATGGTTAACAGAGTCCCTGATTTTCAGGTAAAAGGAAGGCAAACACACACTTCTCCCCACAAAATGTAAAACCAGACTTACCCGCCCACGCCTCCATCCTCTTCAGTACGACTTTCAGATGACAAGTTGCTGTTGCAGTATTGGAGGAGGAACAGAAAACTGCAAAATCGTCCACAAATAAGGATCATTGCACAGGACTCCTTACCCTAGATGTGATACTGTTTGTGGCTATGCGAAAGAAAAACATACTTAAAGCAATGCCCTAAGATATACCTTTCCCGTGCTCGAAACTATTCGACAGCATGTAACAACTCGTGCGGAAGAAATCACTCTGATATAAACAAGCAAATAAAACGGGTGGTGGGTGGGAGGGGGTTGCCTTGGAGAACCCATTTGTGGTACTGCCCTAGAAAAAGATGTCTCCTGGATCCACACCGACTGCGGCTTAACAATTGCCTGGTCCCAGACGACCATACCAGAAGACGGTTAAACATTCGCTCCAAGGTCTCGAGGTGGGGTTAATGAAAGAATTCATAAGGAAAACTGTGTTCCTACGTGTAATATTATAACGAAACTCTTTTGCTCCTTATGTTAATAGCGTCTCTTGATGCTACAAAAAAGCAAAAGGTTACTGGGTAATTAGTATATTAGTTTGAAGTTCCCGTAAGGCAAAAAATCAAAAATAGCTACAACAGCTACTCAAGAAAAGAGCCGTTCAAATCAATTTCGCCTGCTGTTTGCTTACGAAGCTCGAGTTGAAGTCGATGTTGCTGGATACCATACTTAACGACGGTTACACCCAAAGCATAGTTACAGCAAGGCTATTAAACCTCAGTGGGCTTGCTTAGGTTTTTCTGCTTCCAGTCAACGCAATGGCAGCCGACACAATTAAGATTTCTAAGTGCAAGCTTCTCTAGTGTTAACCAACTGAAGAAACACTTCGGCTGAGGAAACTTATTCCATTTGACGCTACTATAATGTATAATTGCGAAATGTGATAGAATACGTTTGGCAACTACGTGACTGCCGCTGTCCTAGAGTGGTGCAGATTAAGCCCCTAAAATTCATTCTGTATTTTCTTGTACCTTAAATGAACTACTCTGAACGATTCTCACTTAAGGGACGACATAACAGTAACAAAATTATGTTTTTGAGTCCACGAAACTCG
Source organism: Schistocerca gregaria (assembly GCF_023897955.1). NCBI lineage: Eukaryota > Metazoa > Arthropoda > Insecta > Orthoptera > Acrididae > Schistocerca > Schistocerca gregaria. The sequence goes on from NC_064925.1 coordinate 434,251,987, forward strand.
TTGCAATTAAAACTGTAGCCTCATGTGCCTCATTGTACGTCTTAGCCATCATTGGGACAGCAAAGGAGCGCACGATTGTGTGCAAGCTTCTTGTAAACTGTCGTCGTGCAAGAGAAGATTTCTTTACTTTTCGGCTCTAATCTCGCTGGAAATACTGTTATTACCTCTCCTGAGAATACGTAAAGGTATCTCAAGGCAGTGTTTCGTCCACAGCTTATGTTGCTACGTAAAATCTGTAGAAGGTAGATCAAAAAATGAAAAACTTGAAGAATTGCACACCCGTTAATGCCTACTTTTCTGTTTCTGGCAATTGTATTCTCTTAGCTTTGGCGCTGAATCATTAATAAACTGTATTTCGTTATATATTTACCCTACTCCTAAACTGCCAGCTTTCGTGGTCCGCCTTCTCGTAAAACTACTTCAGTATAAATGTGGGCAGAACGTAGTTAACTTGCTTTTACTTAAGAAAGACTTCTTTCTTAAACTTATCATTGTAAGTTGTAAATAATGGCCGAAATTTAGTGCATACCAAATAGTGTTTGTTAATCTGTTTATTGAAGGCAACAGATAAACCTAAGATATAAATTAATTAGTAGCAATATACACTCCTGGAAATTGAAATAAAAACACCGTGAATTCATTGTCCCAGGAAGAGGAAACTTTATTGACGCATTCCTGGGGTCAGATACATCACATGATCACACTGACAGAACCACAGGCACATAGACACAGGCAACAGAGCATGCACAATGTCGGCACTAGTACAGTGTATATCCACCTTTCGCAGCAATGCAGGCTGCTATTCTCCCATGGAGACGATCGTAGAGATGCTGGATGTAGTCCTGTGGAACGGCTTGCCATGCCATTTCCACCTGGCGCCTCAGTTGGACCAGCGTTCGTGCTGGACGTGCAGACCGCGTGAGACGACGCTTCATCCAGTCCCAAACATGCTCAATGGGGGACAGATCCGGAGATCTTGCTGGCCAGGGTAGTTGACTTACACCTTCTAGAGCACGTTGGGTGGCACGGGATACATGCGGACGTGCATTGTCCTGTTGGAACAGCAAGTTCCCTTGCCGGTCTAGGAATGGTAGAACGATGGGTTCGATGACGGTTTGGATGTACCGTGCACTATTCAGTGTCCCCTCGACGATCACCAGAGGTGTACGGACAGTGTAGGAGATCGCTCCCCACACCATGATGCCGGGTGTTGGCCCTGTGTGCATCGGTCGTATGCAGTCCTGATTGTGGCGCTCACCTGCACGGCGCCAAACACGCATACGACCATCATTGGCACCAAGGCAGAACCGACTCTCATCGCTGAAGACGACACGTCTCCATTCGTCCCTCCATTCACGCCTGTCGCGACACCACTGGAGGCGGGCTGCACGATGTTGGGGCGTGAGCGGAAGACGGCCTAACGGTGTACGGGACCGTAGCCCAGCTTCATGGAGACGGTTGCGAATGGTCCTCGCCGATACCCCAGGAGCAACAGTGTCCCTAATTTGCTGGGAAGTGGCGGTGCGGTCTCCTACGGCACTGCGTAGGATCCTACGGTCTTGGAGTATATCCGTGCGTCGCTGCGGTCCGGTCCCAGGTCGACGGGCACGTGCACCTTCCGCCGACCACTGGCGACAACATCGATGTACTGTGGAGACCTCACGCCCCACGTGTTGAGCAATTCGGCGGAACGTCCACCCGGCCTCCCGCATGCCCACTATACGCCCTCGCTCAAAGTCCGTCAACTGCACTTACGGTTCACGTCCACGCTGTCGCGGCATGCTACCAGTGTTAAAGACTGCGATGGAGCTCCGTATGCCACGGCAAACTGGCTGACACTGACGGCGGCGGTGCACAAATGCTGCGCAGCTGGCGCCATTCGACGGCCAACACCGCGGTTCCTGGTGTGTCCGCTGTGCCGTGCGTGTGATCATTGCTTGTACAGCCCTCTCGCAGTGTCCGGAGCAAGTATGGTGGGTCTGACACACCGGTGTCAATGTGTTCTTTTTTCCATTTCCAGGAGTGTAGTTTCCCACACTATTTCTGACATTGCTCTGACAGTTTCGCTCCTGTTCGTAGGACTAGGCCCCCTTGCACGTAATTCTGTGGAAGATCGGCAGGGCAGTGCCTTGTTAAAGTACTTACCGTGAAGGTGGAGAAGCTTGAGTGTTTGCTTCACGCTAAGCTACGCCAGCTACATCGTAGTCATTGGAATTGACTCCCACACTTGACAGGTTTCGGAAGATGAACCGGACAATGAGTCGTCCACAACGCACAATCTCTGCTATATCCACACTGTAGTCTCTGCACAGTTCCCCAGGCATCCAACACAATGTGTGAGGTGATTCACGCACTGGAGCGCGTGGCATGTGAGAAGATGAGTCAGTAACGGAGCCTCAGCGATATCTAGCGACCTCGCTGAGAAATTAGACTTGTACTATGTGGCTTTCTATGGTGTCAACCAAATAGACTCACATTCTTTGTGCGGCATAAACGGAGAACACAAAAAACTAAACAAAAATTGAGGAAGGTGATGGGACCTCAAATGCAGAAGCATCGAGGCTGGACCATGTGGAAGCAGTTTTGACCACTGGATCTTGTGATATACTAGTTCAAGAAGTGGAAACTTTATTGAGAGAGAGTCCCAGGACAGAGTCAGAACACTTTCCTGGGGCTCAAAGGAGAAAACTTCTAAAGGAACAGTAACAATGATAGGTAACGAATAGCTTCCAAAACATAAATAGAGACAACTAAAAGGTCTGGAACCTAGTACTTCCAAAGATTACCTGTCTCAGAGTAAATGGGTTAATCAGAGCACTTCTACCTCTTAGGGAGCAAGAGAAATATGGATGAGTCTAATACCTCCACTGCTCAGAGTAAATTGATACATAACAGCCGATGCAGGAAGTAGAGAAACAAATAGTTAGCCTGAGTGGTCTTCGGGATGGCGATTATCCAACACGAATTTCCACTGGTTAACATCACTTCCCAGCACATGGAGCTTGTTTACATATCTGTTTTTGAGAAGATTTGGATGAGGATGTCTCATCTTCGAGGGGAGATGGGAACAGTGGAGTGGCGTAAGGAGATGACACCTGATATCTCTGTGAGAGGGGGTGAAACTGCTGGATAATACATTAGCTGGAGTCTTCAACACATTAAGACATTAAGGGTACCAATTTCGGAGTCAAAACTTGTTGGGGATACTCGTCCAAAGATTCTGTTCTAGAAAATAACGCTGAAGAATTAGGTGATATCGGCGCGTAATTGGAAGGTATCAATCGATGACTCAGCCATAGTGGTGGGAGAGGAGAAAATCTCTGATACGACAATGCAAGAAAGGTACCTGAAATTAATCTTAAGATTCTAGCATCTGAAGCCATTGTGGTGCAAGATGGGCGCTGCAAGTATTGCAGATAAAGCTACAACACCACAAACGGGCAACCGCTGGCCTTTCTCATATTCTAGAAAGACGGGAAGTGGACATGGCCGTATCAGGAAATCATATTTAAGGGGGATGTTTGTGGCGTCGGTGGGACTGGAGGTAGTTCATTTATGTTGGAAACCTAAAGTACTGCGAAGCATGCATTTATGTCAAGAATGGAATTTCATACAACCCAACAGTTGACTCCTGTTTCAGGGACATAGTGACCATCACGATGAATCAACATGAGAAATGTAACACGAGAGAAATTGTATTGGCCCCAGGTTACCTGCGCTGTGAGAACAGAAAAGGTTCCTTCCCAGGAAATGAGGAGACTGTTAGACAGCTGCTACCAGCAGAATGACCAACTGCTCGCTGCTTGTCATCCCTGTGTCGACAACCTGGTGTTGCGAAGCAGCCACTCTTAACAGTTCGAATCGGAGAATTATCTGTATATCTTGGATAGAGATAGGGAATTTACCTTCAGGAATAGAAGAAGGGAAGGAGTGAGTAACATAACTTCTAAGTTCACTCTTGATGGTAGATATGTCAAACAGTGGCATGTGTCTGAGATTGTGTGTTAAACAGACTATGGCCCTCAAAATTGTAGGATAATAGACTGGGGGTCATATACCACAAGGCCGAAACTCATGTTTATCTCTGAATCACTACTTTGGCAAGAAAACAGTAGATTTTGAGGAAGCAGCAGACGCAGTGACATCTGGCCTGTCAAACTGGCATTTGTAAAACTACGCTGCCATCAAGAAATAGACCGATTTGAATTGCAGAGAACATAGGTAAGAAAACGATTCAACCTGGGATGAAAGGGAGGACAATGCGCATAATTTCAAGAGGCCCTTGTCAAAGAATAACTACAATCAAACAAGAGAAACTAAAATTCTGGAAGGTATTCAATGTGGAAGTTAAATGTACAACCACTTGCACTTCGCTACATGAAAATCTTCATGAAAATTCAAAATAATCAACGAGATACTCTACGGAATGAGAATGGTGGGTATACAGGAACACCTAGTGAGACCCCACATGTGGTCCTAAAAACTCTCTTCCCTCAGTGCACTCTGGCAAATAACGCTAACCAGGAACCTGTCTCAGAGAGCACTTGTTTACTGGCAATCAAAGGGAGAAGTGAGAGACTGCCACAGCGCGCGTGGCTTAAAAAACATGCAGTGGGTGGCGGGTAGGTTCCAGCCGGTTATGCCACCAGCCCCACATAATACCTTTCCAGCTGTGCTTCAACAGGCAGGAGACCGCTGAATCAGACTGTTTACGACTATCCTAGCAACAGGAACTATTCCTCATGCATGCAGGGCAGTGAGGGTAGCTTTCATTCTAAAGCGAGGAAGAATTGTTCTACCCTGGTTAAGGATACGAGCACCATCAGTCTGTTTTATTTACTTCTACGGATATTAGAAGAACTGATTGATGCCGGCCGCTGCGGCAGAGCGGCTCTAGATGCTTCAGTTCGGAAACGCGCTCCTGCTACGGTCGCAGGTTCGAATCCTGCCTCGGGCATGAATGTGTGTAACGTCTTTTCGTTAGTTATGTGTAAGTAGTTCGAAGTATGTGGAAGTTATGTCCTCAGATGTTAAGCCCTATTGTGATTAGAGCCATTTTTGAACTGATTGATGTGCACATTAGGGACAAGAGGTTAACTGAGGTTCCCGTACATGTAAATAAAGACACTCATCGACCAGATACATCTCGTGAAAGCACACTTCATTTTCTTTTCGGGAAGATGGAATTCGGTCACCGACTGTACATAATTATTTGTGATTCTTACACACTGTTCACAACTTTTCTCAAATGACATTAATACTTTTGTCTGTACGCAATTTGCTTGCACCTTTTGAATATTTAGAGATTCAGTTAGATACATTAACGGCTTCATTTTGTTTGTGGGAGCAATGTCCTGTAGGAAAAACACATCTTATATGAAGCATAGGCTGTGTGTGACTACTTTCACGTCTAGATGCTCACACAGGCCAAGTATAGAGTACACTACCAGATACATAGCTGGTTTCTATGTGTAACGACGTCGTTTTTCCTTGTACAAGAAATGAATACAAACGGACCCTATAACTGAGCTTCAGTGTTATTAGACTTGAGTAACATCGGCAGCTTTATTCAGTATTTCAAACTCAGACAGTACATTTATCAATGTTTATTTAATATTGATTAATAGAGTTGGAGAACTTCATTTGCCGTGTTACAACTGAAGTTCAACACGAATTGTTGTAGCCCAAAGCGCCACTATAAAGCAAACCCTATCGTTAATTATTGTATCGAGTATCAACTTCATTTAAGTTAAAATCATATCAATTTACTTCAGAGGAGGGCAAGGAGTTTTCACCTTATCTTTCTTAAGACTTAGTTCCTAACGTGTTTTAATTGTGTTGAGATCGTTTCTCCTCTACCTTCACTTCTGGGGTAGTTATTCGAGTGAATGACACGCTTTCAGCCTAAATTTATTTAGCTGTTTCTTTTGCCGCTATATCAAAATCATGCATTTATGTAAAAATGCTCTTACACAGAGTATCAACGGAAAGAATTTACTCAAACAGTTAGGTGAAATATAAAATCTCTATAATTGTGTGCTAGCTAGTTGTCAACCAAATCAGGTAATGATTATTTACTTTCTGTGTTCAATAAGAATATCCTCTGCAATGACAACTCTGATAATTATGGAAGTCCATGTGTAATAATGCTGTGGGACATGAACATCTGAGAGGTAACGCTGTCAAATATTTGTCTGTATGCAACTCAAATATAAAGAGAGAAAGAAGCGAACAACTTCACTTTAAAAGTAATAAATTTTATTTCAGGATTAGTGTCGTTTGAGTTTAGTGATATTAAAGCATAATTAATTTTCTTTGGCATGGGGACATTTAAGATTAGAAGTTGAAATATATTTCATTTATTCATTTAATAATTTATTCAGTTCAGTTATTTGTGAGTCGGCGTCGCCGTCCACTGTGCAGACTCGCAAACGTCTCAGTCCTGACTCTCTCCTCCAGCGCATCCACCCTTTTCCACGGTGAAGTATCGGTGGTATGTCCCCCTCATTCAATGTCCTCAGTTCCATTTGAATATGTTTATTTACTAGAAAGCCTGTTTCCCCATCCACTTTGCAGACACAGCACTTTTAATCCAGACTTTTATCTGTCCAGCACTTTCAACACTCTTTCCAATACTGAGACACAGGCGCGATGTTCACCTCGACCACTGTTCTTGGTTCTACGTGAATACATTCATTGACTAGTGAACCGTTGTGCCGGTCCGCTTCGCAGACACACAACAGTCTTAGCACCTAATCTCTCTGTCCAGCACCTGCAACACTATCCCCACTGATGAAGTATTGGTAGGATGGCCTTCTTCTCCACTGTCCTCAGTTCATAATGAGTACGTTTCTTTGGTAGCGAGCTGGTATCCCTGTCCACTTTGCACACACACACAGCAGTCTTAGCCACGAATTTCTCCATCCAGAATGTCCAACAGATTCACCAACCTTGAGCATTAGTGGGATGTCCTTCTTATCAACTGTCCTCAGTTCCTATGAATACGATCATTGAGTATTAACCCGTCTCCCTGTCCACTTGGCACACACACAACAATTTTCAGCACTGACTTTCTCCACTCAACACCTCTAACATCCTCGCCGACGAAGAGACATCGACGTGATGTCCTCGGCGTGAATGTATTTAGTGGATAGCGAGGCGAAGTCCGCGATCACCGTCTGGGCGCACGACGGTCTTCGCCCCGACTCTCTCCGCCCAGCACCTCCGACACCCTCTGCGGTGGCGAGGGACCGGCGGGACGTCCTCGTCACACTCCACCACAGGCGGCTCATGGATCTCGGCAGTAGTCAGAATCATACAGCCATCATTGACCTGCACAGATAAGCATTTCATCACGTTAAAATACTTGAATCATAGATAATGCAACATGAGTAGCATAACTTCTCTAGTGACTTTGACGTACAAAGCGTACACTAAGAGAGAACAATGTACCGTAATTAGTGTTTGATACGAAGCAACGGTCTCAAGGATCTTACAAATTATCTTCCAGCATTACTTAGATGTAATCTGACTCATCCATTACTAGTGATCTATTAGTTAAGTTGTGCCTTCAGCGTCGCCTTACCTTCCTGACGACTTTGCCGCAGTCTCCCACAACGGCAGCAGGCGGTGGCCGGGACTTCTCCGCCTGCGCTGCCAGCAGCACCAGCTCGCCCACGTCTGAGCGCAGCCGCCAACGCTCGGCGCCCATCCTCTGTGGGAGAGTTGTTTCCACTGTGAAAACTCATTCATTTGCTGATTTTCCCTTTCTTATACTATTTACCCAAAATCTAATTTTTCTGGATGTTTATTCACGCCACAAATCGAAATCTATTCTATTATTACTTTTAACACATGTGGCAGCCTTGAAACTTGGAGCAAATGCGCGCAAAGGAGCGAGTCTGGCAATACACCCGTGGACTGTTTTCATAAGGTAAACAATACAGACACTAATTTAGCTTAAATCTGGATCGAAATAAGTGGTAATTAGTATAGTGATTCAAGCGAAGTACTATATAAATTAGTTTTTCAAGTTTAAAATGTGTTATGTCAACACTCTGCGGCCAACTTCACGCACTCTTAGCGCAGTCAGCTCACACAATATCCTCCGAAAGCAAAACAGGATAACAGTCGAAAGTAAAAGAGAGCTTGAGAATTCTCGGGTGTATTTTCTGAATATTTCGGCTCAAGAAATCCGTGATTTCCGGTTGCTCCGCGCAGAAAAATTACATTTGGATCTATATCTTACCACCATATTCCTGTCTATACTGCAGAGAATATATATGATCAGGGATGCAAATGTCGGCGCGGTAACTTGTGAGTCTTATTTCGAATCACACTTGAATCCCATCTCTGTATTCGTTACTGTCAACGGTATTACCAACTTCACTCTTCCCCTTCAAATACGTATTCAGTACTGCTCGGCTTTGTCACAAATATGTCATCCTTGCAGCCACAGTTGCATTTTATCAGAGATAGACATTTCTATACATAAATTTCATGACGAGAAACTTGCTGACACACACCTCGTGTATGGTTTCACTGCATGTCGTACCAGAGGTTTTATTTATTCAGTATAAGAGTGGCAGAAAGAAGCTATTCTGCGTTATTCCCGCAGCACCTGCAACCACGTCATAATGCCCTTTAGGACAATTTTATTGCAGAGCTGCTGGTTTCATGTTGCACACGTTCGTGACACGCTGTCTCACTGTTGTGAACGTAGTTCAACATAAATTAGGTAAGATACTGAATGAATCGTAATTACATTATTACTGTGTAGCCAGCCACTGATGACAACGCGTGTCTGATACCGAAATGCTCAGAATATATCCCCGAACAACCACCTACATTTTGTAAGTGGAATTCGCGTTCTCCCCGTACACATACTAGTAGGCTGCGAGAAATCCCTGTTTCAGTACAGGTCAAGTATCGTAGTTAGTGGCATGACTACGTGGAAAGGTCAGAGGGAAGACCACACCTATCCTATCCATAAATACGAGAAGCGAAGCACCATTCGCTAAGTCCAGAAGTCGGTATAGCAATTTGTGATGTGATGTATTCTTAATGGTTTTATTAAGTAGAAAATTGCAGTTGCTAACAATAGTTGTTCTCTTTACAATACATTTCGGTGTTCCTCACCTCTGGTTTTCCAACTAAATCGGCGTCTATCCGGTGTGACTTCCTCCCAGATCGGAGGCAGAACACGCCCAAAATCCTCCGGAACATCTACGAAGAAAACATAAAAATCATGTTAAGCTGAGCTAACACATTAACCTAACAGAATTAGGGTATGTTCACTGTAAACTGCTGAGCAGTCAGAGTCTTTTGAACGTGAGCAGAAAGATGGTCCTTAGATGACATCTTAGTCTAAACATCATGCAGATGCAAATCACTGATAATGTAGGAATGTTCCTTAATTTAAGTATTCGTCCACAGTAATTAATTTTTATAGTCACCTCAATCAGGAGAAAGGTGTAGTTACGCATCTGAGAAGGAAATACTTCTCCGATTGAACCACCGATAATATAGTGGCTACAGTTTCCCTCTCAGTCGTCAGATGCTTATTCCCTCGGGCGTAAGTCCGAACAGATTCTAATAATTCTCTTAGTGAGGTGGTCAGTTTTTTAAACGGTAACCGTTGTATGCGATACAGTAGTTGAACTGCTTATCATTTCATTCCTTGCTAAAGCTACCAAAAAAGATAGATCGTTTCATTTGTAGATATAATAGGATGCAGAATAAAAATAGTAACGTCTCATTCAACTGCAACACTTGGGACGCAATGAGAAAAACAAATATTTACTTGCACGCATCTTTCGATTACTTCTTCTAAAGTGTGACCTGCTAAAACATGTCTGAAGTGAAGTAGTATAGATAGCACGTATTCCACACATTGTCAGTGAGGTGGAAGTCAACATGGTGTCCTTGGATCTGCTTCTATGCATGTCCCTTTTATAACTGTGTGTGTTCGTCGCAACGACATTGTTTAACACGTGATTTACTGCCAAAACGAAAAAAAAATCTCTTACATAGGAGTAACTTTCGGGCTCATAGAAAACCACCCGCAACTAAATATGCTGTGTTGATTTCCAACTGTTTCGTAATTACCCTTAAACGTTATGCACGATCTAGAACATAAGAAAATAGCATTTACCGTGAGATGTATGTAGGATAATGCAATAAATTGGTTGACTTAGATGAAGAGAAACAAAAGTTAACCTGAAATATAGCACACGTCTCAGATATGATCTTGAAAAATTTTGACTCGCGCAAGAGTGAGTACAGCAAAATAATACAACAACAAATAATCAATTTTTAATATACGAAGTTTTTAAATCAGACTAAAAAGTATAAAATTATTTTTCTCGTAGCCCCATACAGTTTCCTAACCCCATTCAAACAGTCTAGAAAACTTCTAATTGTGAATTATAACTGCTATGAAAATCAATCAAATTTTAAAACACATGGACCTCATGCATTATGTGATAGTCAGGGATTGTCTAGTCATGCGTCGATTATATGTCACATACGCCTCGTGCTCTTCACGTTTCACCTTACTAATATTTTCTAAGGTATTATAAAATTGCAATAACAAAATTTCTAGACAATTTCTATATGCGTTGGAATTTATATGGGGTATTAGGAATTAATCAATACTCTTAGTTCGGTTTTTAACAGGGTATACTAAAATTTGACTTTTATTTAGATAATTATTTTCTGCTTATAGTGAAGGCTGAGTAGGATCTTTCAATCGACTTCCAACATTTTGATGAGATCACAATAGTGTTTTATGTTTCAGATTTATTTCCGGTTCTCTTTACCTAAGTCGACCAGTGTATCGCTTACCCCTGCGTCTTTGTTGGGATAAGACCGAGAAGGAAAACAATAGAGAGATTTGAGACCATACGGAAGTTTATTCCCAGTCGTCTTACAGCGATCTTTTCGCAACAGAAACAGTGACACACAATGTACCCTCCACCACACACTGGATGGTGTACTGTGATAACATTCCGTTGTCATAGACTCTTTAGCTACTTTGAAAGTTTGAAACCTGTAGCTAACTGGGAAATGGCACTTCTAAGCAAAGTACCCTCCGTCACACGACAGACGAAACAGAGAATTAACAATGCATTGTCATCTGTTTTTGACCTACTCGTCGGAAAAAGACAGCATAATTGAAAGTACTCAAAACACATAAGAAAGACTTTTATCACCGCATTGTCATCCAGTTACGAGCTATGTTGAAGTTTCGAGTCTCTGCCTCACCGGTAACTTACTTTAGATTCAAATGCAAAATCTATACCGAGAAGACAAAAAGAAAAGAAAGTGACCTAACAGACAAGAAGTGAAAAGCAGTGTATTTTAGGCAATGTGATGTTACAGGAAAATCTATGGAACGAGGAAATCAGCTGAAGAATGGACTTAGATATTCAGTAATTTTGTACTCATATGACAGATCAAGTGTAGTAGTCTGAAAGTGCTATTTGCTACTGAAATATTCGAACGCAGAAGTGTGCCTATGGCGACGATGTTCTTTACTACGTTTATGGTCCTGGGGAAAAAAATGTAACACCGAACATGGATTTATTCAGTTGCGCAATGTATGTAAGGGTGAGAGTGAGAAACAGACAGAGAGGGACAGAGGGACAGAGAGAGAGAGAGAGAGAGAGAGAGAGAGAGAGAGAGAGAGAGAGAGAGAGAGAGAGAGAGTTGTTGAATGGGAGGGGGGAAGAGATCGATGGAGAGAGGAGAGAGAGACACACAAAGTCAGACATGCGATAGCCTATAACTGGTCAACGAGAGAACTACTCGGATGGTTCAGCTGGTAGCAGAGGTAAAAGAGTTTCAACAGACATAATTAGATATTCTGTTTCCCATAATCTGGGAGAACATTTTGTCGAAAAATATTTGTAATCTACAAAAGTTATTAAGTCTCTAAATTAAATTCTTTCCATTTCTCTACCAATGGGGAAGAATCACCTCTAGTTAATACAATCGGTTGTGTAAGCCTGCATTCTACAATAAAAAAATGAATGGTGCATTTACTCTGCTTACAAATACACCCACAGCGTATTAAGCAACAAATATATACGCAACAGACAAAGTGCGTACCTAGAATGTTTAGTAGGAATGAAGTGATGTGGGGACTGGTTGAAGGCAGTTCATATTAAATTTGCTGTTAAGTGTGGAATGGCAAACATATTTCACGACACATGCCGCTAGTCAGCATCCAATACAGGTTCACCATTTCTTTAAATGGATACCGAATAATTACGTCTCTGGTTAGAGAGACAGGATGCCAGTTTCTTTCTGGGGAATTAAACTGTTTCCGTTGGGTACGCCCGTATTCCAGAAACGGCAAATACAAATTGTGGAAGTATATCTACAGTTGGTGAGTCACGTAGAACAAATTAAGTAACAGTACGCTTATATACGTTGCAGAACAACGCAAGTGCATAGCCAAGAAACCCACTTCATAATGGAACAAAAAAATATTCGCATAGAATGCAAAAAAACCAGCAGTGTACATCAATTACGGAAACTATGGAAAATGATTTTGTGAAACTTTTCTCGTAGACTGAACAGCACCTCGGATTACTGGAAAGTACCTTTTCTTTCGGTAAATGATGTTGGTACGGTTAAACATCCAAATTCAAGCTAAATCCGACCGATTTGGTTCGGGAACCGCTGCGTTCAGCAGTAGTAGTCTAAGTTCGACACCGACAGCAAAGCATGTTAGCGGATGAGAGCAGACCGGTAGTACAGGTTGTCAGATCACTTACGGTTCCGTACAGCGTCCGACCCAACGCTGGCTTCGTGCGATCTTCTGTATGAAGACTGTTCTCGACAAGCAGTTCAGATATTAATGAGCTGGTTTCGCAGAAGAATAAGCACTGCAGCACAAAGAATTGCTCAAGGAAAATCACGTAAGCACAGACAATATGTTTACGCAACACGATTAGCAATCGCAATGTTGCTACGCAACAGCATGCTTCATTTCGTACGCTCTTTCATTGTTGATATTTTTTCCTGGAACCTAAGCTAAAGAGCGACGATAGCTTCCGACAATACCACAGCGCTACGCTAGCCATACGTAATACGTGGCTAATCCATCAAAATTATCTTTCCAAAAATAATTGTAAACAAAAGTAAAAGTTCCAGTTTTATTTTGTAACTTTCATCTCGGAACGTATTAGTTTCGACTTTCAAGTTTTGTCTACCACGACCTTAGTACCAGTAAGATTCGCCAATAGCAAAGGTATCCGTTCGTGAAAATGTTCATTGTGTAGTCTCAATTCTGAATGCAATGTTTACAGTAACTACAAAAAAGATTGTAGCAGTGATGCTATTGTCTGTAAGAAGACTTTTGTAAAAGGGCCTGCAGTGGACTGATTAATGGCAAGGGCCTGGCAGCTGACAATTAAACATATGTAACGTATTGTGCATACATATAACATGAAATCCACTTCTTTACAACTATACAATCGATGATGAATTTACACATTTCATCCACTTTGACGATCAGTGTTATACAAACTTAACAAGATATGGATGCTTCGAATCCGCTCATATTCATAAGTAATATACACATCACAACTCATTGAAAATCAGTCCACGGTACCGCTTTGACCAAAGAGGAATGATGTAGTCATAGACCAAATGTAGATACAGCCGTATGTTTACTTCTTGCTTTTAAAGCAAACTTCTTACACTATTTTTGAGCCACCGGATTGTAACTTCTGTCACATATGTAGCTGTTTAATAAGCAAATAGTAAATCCGAAGCGACTTTAAATGGAAGAAAAAAATAAAATAAGTAGTAGGAAACTATTCACAGGATACATCTTAAGGAAATTAACACATCCACCATAGAAGTGGATTACATAACGCTTCTTCGACCGATTCCTGAATATTGATCATCACATTGGGACCATTACCAGAGATCATCAACCAGCTTTAGTGGCAGACGCTACAAGAGAGACGTTGTGCATCACGGAGAGGTTTACTCCCGAACTTGCGATAGGATACTCTCCGGGAAGGGTCGGTCATTGTACTTACTTCCTCCCACGTACGTCTCGGGAAAAGCCCACAAATGGAAAACTCGAGGAGTTAGAGCTATTACATAGGTTTGCCGACAATCCTTCTTCCCACGCACCTTCACCAATGGAAGAGAGACGGCGGCACCAGTTAGTGGAACCAGAAGTGTCAGCTGTTACACACTATCAGGTGACTTGCGCAGTACTGATGTAGATGCTGGACACATACGCAACGTGTTGAATAGTAGCTGCTTGCGCTACAGAGTAGGAGCTTACCCGCATAAGGGTGGAAAGTGACATGGAGGGAAAGGTGGGTAGGCAACTCATGATACTTTCGTAGTGAAAGATGAAATGTCATAGAGATATCATGTTTCGTTTTACTTCAGAGATACTGAATTTTTGCGTTTGTTGGGTTCGTAAAGATAATATCTTTCTATGCAGGAAAGCTGTCCCTTTCCTAGCCCCATTGTGAAGTGCCATATCAGAGGACCAGTCAAAAACAATTGTATTCCTTATCTACAGGTGGTGAGTCACATATTGATTACTCTCCTGTGAACGAAGGAAAATTATTGGACAAATTCGTGTATTCGTAAATGTTTATAAAGTTGTAGCAGTCAATGCCATGAACAACGTATCAAAACTCCTGACGGGAGGGGTATGAACTTGTGAATGTGGAACTGTTTTTTCATTGAATAACTGAAGAAACTGTGAAGGTAAACTACATTAAATTTCCTACAAAATATTCGCTGTTCATTTTCTCCTATAGTGGTAATAGTTTCCACGATGCAAGAAATAGAAAGAACATAAATTATTAATAACACGGCTTTAATGGAATAAAACGAGTGCTCATTGTTAAAGGAATTGGACTAACAACATTTACTAAATGTGTGTCCTACAGTAAGGCCGTAAGCTTAAATTGGTTCGCCTTGGAACAAAAGTAGGCACACTGATGTCATGGAACTTGAGATATTTCAGCGTAAGTCAGAAAATTCATTTCCAGAGCTTACTGTTCGTCTGTTGATTTTGATCACTCCCATTTTATTACACATATTCACATCCATCTTGCAAGATTACAGTGGATGTATGGTAAGTTTCTCCACTCTCTGCAGCCACCTAAACTAGTGCCAGCTATTCCTGAATGGAAGAGATTTATGCAGTACCAGGTTTAATGACGAGATAATTGCAATAACTTACTGGCCATCCATTAACTCATGATTGATTTCAACATGGATATACAGCTTTACAATACGCTGTGAAAGATAAACAACAGCATGGCATTTAACAATCCAATTCTTTCCCCACCAACACTATATAGGCAACTGCCCAAGTGATGCTTCCAAATTAAGTATTTCTCAGCTCCTGCGTAAAAACAGTCTTAAAATCTGGAAATAGATACTCACCTAATGAACATAAACACGAGATCAGTGCAGTTGTTTTGTGTACCCATAGAAGAGAACGGGAGAGGACATGGCAGTCCGCTGCTCGTGGTCGTGCGGTAGCGTTCTCGCTTCCGCGCCCGGATTCCCGGGTTCGATTCCCGGCGGGGTCAGGAACTTTATCTGCCTCGTGATGAGTGGGTGTTGTGTGATGTCCTTAGGTTAGTTAGGTTTAACTAGTTCTAAGTTCTAGGGGACTTATGACAATTGCTGTTAAGTCACATAGTGCTCAGAGCCATTTGAGCCATTTTGAGAGGACATCGTCAGGAGGGTAAACTGAATGGCAAGCAGCGTCCTTGGTAGAGCAAATCCACATCCCCGGAAGACAGCTACAGCTGTTGTACAGGATGGCTAATAATCATTTTCCCCTATAGCAGTGAAGAAAAGTTTGCAGATATTTATGTAGAATTCATGACATAATTTTCCGTGATGTCACCAATACTTCTATTCGTGTAGTATTAACGAGTTTGCGAAAAAGCCCTCCTTCTTCCCTCCGCTGCAACACTAAAAATATTTGTCCGAGAAAAAAATGAATATGATCATTCTGGTAGGAAATTTAATGTAGATTTATTGTGTAAGCCACGGTTTTCGAGGTATTTAAGAAAAACAAGGAATTCATCTTTAAACACAAATGTAGAACGTAACGTGACATTGTTTACTAATGCTACACAGATCAACGTCCTTGCACAGACAATAAATTCGCATCGTAAATGAAACAAAAAACTATCAGCATATATAGAACACCAAGAACGCAGCAACGTACAACATAATCCGAACCCGCGTCCTACGAATTTGTAAAACTATTCTCGTAGATTGATCATGAACTCGCATCACTGAAACGATCTTTTTTTCTGCAGTAAAATGCAGATGGTTCGTTTGAACATGTACGTCAACTTAGTCTAGTCTGATTTGACGTGTCAGACCACATCGTTCAGTAGCAGCAGATTTCACTGGTCATCAACATGAAAGCATTTTAGTGTGGATAAGATAAGACAGAGAGAAGAAGTGTTAACTGGTCACTTACGGTTCCGTACAGCGTCCCACCCGACGCTGGCTTCGTGTGTTCTTTTGTATGAAGACTGTTCACGGCAAGCACTTCAGATATTCAGTTACTGAGCTTGTCTCGCACAAGAAGCAGCACTACAGCACAAACAATAGGTCAACGAAAGTCACGTAAGCACAGACAATATGTTTACGCAAAACGATTTGCAATCGCAATGTTGCTACGCAACTGCACTCGTTACGACGTGCAACATTTTATTGTTGATAGAATCGCCTGGGATGTAATCTAAAGAGCGACGACAGCGTCTGACACTACCATAATCACTTACTAGTCATACGTGTTACATAACATCTACATCTACATGACTACTCTGCAATTCACATTTAAGTGCTTGGCAGAGGGTTCATCGAACCACAATCATACTATCTCTCTACTATTCCACTTCCGAACAGCGAGCGGGAAAAACGAACACCTAAACCTTTCTGTTCGAGCTCTGATTTCTCTTATTTTATTTTGATGATCATTCCTACCTATGTAGGTTGGGCTCAACAAAATATTTTCGCATTCGGAAGAGGAAGTTGGTGACTGAAATTTCGTAAAAAGGTCTCGCCGCGACGAAAAACGTCTATGCTGTAATGACTTCCATGCCAACTCGTGTATCATATCTGCCACACTCTCTCCCCTATAACGCGATAATACAAAACGAGCTGCCCTTTTTTGCACCCTTTCGATATCCTCCGTCAATCCCACCTGGTAGGGATCCCACACCGCGCAGCAATATTCTAACAGAGGACGAACGAGTGTAGCGTAAGCTGTCTCTTTAGTGGACTTGTTGCATCTTCTAAGTGTCCTGCCAATGAAACGCAACCTTTGGCTCGCCTTCCCGACAATATTATCTATGTGGTCCTTCCAACTGAAGTTGTTCGTAATTTTAACACCCAGGTACTTAGTTGAATTGACAGCCTTGAGAATTGTACTATTTATCGAGTAATCGAATTCCAACGGATTTCTTTTGGAACTCATGTGGATCATCTCACACTTTTCGTTATTTAGCGTCAACTGCCACCTGACACACCATACAGCAATCTTTTCTAAATCACTTTGCAGCTGATACTGGTCTTCGGATGACCTTACTAGACGGTAAATTACAGCATCATCTGCGAACAATCTAAGAGAACTGCTCAGATTGTCACCCAGGTCATTTATATAGATCAGGAACAGTAGAGGTCCCAGGACGCTTCCCTGGGGGACACCTGATATCACTTCCGTTTTACTCGATGATTTGCCGTCTATTACTACGAACTGCGACCTTCCTGACAGGAAATCACGAATCCAGTCGCACAACTGAGACGATACCCCATAGCTCCGCAGCTTGATTAGAAGTCGCTTGTGAGGAACGGTGTCAAAAGCTTTCCGGAAATCTAGAAATACGGAATCAACTTGAGATCCCCTGTCGATAGCGGTCATTACTTCGTGCGAATAAAGAGCTAGCTGCGTTGCACAAGAGCGATGTTTTCTGAAGCCATGCTGATTACGTGGCAATAGATCGTTCCCTTCGAGGTGATTCATAATGTTTGAATACAGTATATGCTCCAAAACCCTACTGCAAACCGACGTCAATGATATAGGTCTGTAGTTAAATGGATTACTCCTACTACCCTTCTTGAACACTGGTGCGACCTGCGCAATTTTCCAATCTTTAGGTACAGATCTATCGGTGAGCGAGCGGTTGTATATGAGTGCTAAGTAGGGAGCTATAGTATCAGCGTAATCTGAAAGGAACCTAATCGGTATACAATCTGGATCTGAAGACTTGCCCGTATCAAGCGATTTGAGTTGCTTCGCAACCCCTAAGGTATCTACTTCTAAGAAACTCATGCTAGTAGATGTTCGTGTTTCAAATTCTGGAATATTCCATTCGTCTTCCCTGGTGAAGGAATTTCGGAAAACTGTGTTCAATAACTCCGCTTTAGCGGCACAGTCGTCGATAACAGTACCATCGGCACTGCGCAGCGAAGGTATTGACTGCGTCTTGCCGCTTGTGTACTTTACATACGACCAGAATTTCTTCGGATTTTCTACCAAATTTCGAGACAATGTTTCGTTGTGGAACCTATTAAAGGCATCTCGCATCGAAGTACGTGCCAAATTTCGCGCGTCTGTACGATCGTAACTGTCCAGAATAATGGAATACATATGTAAATTTGTAACTTCCAGCAATGCAGAAGCTAATACCGAATTTAAACGTTAGCTTTCGGATTTTTTTCTGTTAAGTAGTATAAAGGAATTATCAGGTCAAGTGACTGATCTGATTCCACTCAGCTGCTTTGACCTATGACGTCCTGTCTGACGTCATTCGTTTACGTTGCGAGGCTGCAAGTGGCCCGTTATTAGATACTACCTCCAGTCGTCTTAGTTACCAGGGTAGTGTATGATGTCTGCGAAACACGCTGTTTATTCTAAATATGTCATGATTTAAATGGGTGTTGTTTGGATTTAAGCCTAGCTTAAGTTGTCGATTGAGCAGCTAATAGTGATTATAACTTTGTTTATTATTTCTCATAAATATTTGCCTCGGTGTTTGGCAATGTTTCCGAGGGTAAGGTTAGGCAGAAACTTAAAGTAAGAAATTAAACTGTTGTGAATGAAACGATTAGCAATTAGAAATATTATTTTGTTTTTTTCTGTTATTTGGCTGTTTTTCTTATTGTCAGCGAGGAACTTAAGTGAATAGTTCAAATGGTCGTTAGTGAAACGAATACTAATGTTAGTGATAACTTTTTACAAATATTAATGTACTGTTTTCTAATGTAGTATAGTTGAGGCCTAGCGTATCTGAAATTGGTTGTTAGTTTAGGGTTGGTGTTGTTTGTTGCTCGTGGCTCTCTCTCATGATGTATCTTCGTTTTGTTGATGTGGTTTGAGTACTGATGTAACTGAATGGGATGTGTCTTTCGTACTCATTGATTATTTATGTTTGACCAGTTATTTTTCGTGTTAGTTGTCTTTTTCTGACCATAATGACCTATCATGTGGTCATCATGCTGAAGACTGTATTCGGTTCTTTGAAAAATCTCGGAATGAAGATGATGTGCCGATGTAAGATGTTACAACTGTGAGCAGCTACAAGCTACAATTGTGAGCGGCTACAAGCAGATGCCTGTACAATTGTGTAATAATTTTTTTCTTTTTTTCGCTTTTACTTATCTTCCTGGTAAGTTTTATCATTTTGTAATGAGCTGTAAAGTGATGATGATGAGTATTCATGAATACGAACAGTTTTGAAATATTCTCGTCTTGTGAAGTTTTGATTACAGTGAACATTTAGTTCAACGAAATATGTTTGTATCACACATTTACAACAATATGTTTGAGACTTGTGGGCCGACATACTCACAAGGGACCTGTTTTGGCTTCGAACTCTCGGAACCACATGAAACCATGCTTAGACTACCACTAGATCATAAAAGCAATACTAGCCTGTGTCATTCTCATGCAAAACTCTGCTCTTGTTTGCTACCGGCATCAGAATGTGGCATGCTGTAGCTGCACTAACAAACAATCGAGGTGTGTGAATGGTATAGCTGCTGTACGAATGTGTCTCTTGGAGTTTTTGCATGCGGCTTACGGTGTAAATTCTGTACAGTGATATAATGAACAGGATTAACCATACGAATATGGTCCAGATGCTAGGGATACAGTTGTGAAGTGTGGATACATTGTATAACATAATAATTCGCTAACATAACCGGGATGTCAGAGATACACATGACTTTATGTTAGACAAATATACGTATTTTGAAGAGCAACCTCAGTCTGACGGTGGCTGTTGATGTACAACACGGCGTCCACCTGCGGGGCAATGGGAACAACGCAGTCAAAGTAAATACGAACTGTCTCCACCTAAACGGTCAGTGCACAATGTGTTAAAAATAATGATATACTAGAGAAAATTTATGAAAACTGTTACAATTGTGGCCTCTGTTCCTACAGCAAATTAATGAGACCCCACAAGTGCAACAAAAATAAATCAAACTTCAGATTAAATCTAAATTATAGCTCTAGCAAAACGAGATCAGAAGCACATTTCAAAGGAAACAGACTTTCGCAGTCAAATTATAACGAAGCATGTAATATCACAATTTGATACAGCAAAGTCGTATGGATCTACAGTTCACTATCGATATCTACAAATGTGAGCATCTGAAGTCTATAAAATTGCGGGCTTGGACAACTTCAGAGCTTTGATTTCTTTTATCGGCAATCTTAAAGCTTAATATGCCAATTCACCCTGGAATATTACTACATTTGTCACACGTAAAGACAGAGAAGACGACAACAGTATTCGTCGGAAGGCACAACAGTTTGTGGATCAAGTAAACATTATTATGGCAGAGCAGGGTGAGGAGAAATAAATTTGTTCGAACAATGACCAGAGATCATTCCAGTACGAAATGTCTTCATCATCAACACTGTCTCATAGGAAAGAGAAGACTGCAGGTAGTGTGTTACAGACAGTACATACCTTTGCCTACAGCTGCACAATTGATACGGCTTTATCAATGACAGGCAATCTAGCAAACAAATTGTGCGTCTGTTATATACATCTACATTTATATCCATACTCCGCAAGCCACCTGACGGTGTGTGGCGAGGGTACCCCTAGTACCTCTATCGGTTCTCCTTTCTATTCCAGTCTCGTATTGTTCGTGGAAAGAAGGATTGTCGGTATGCCTCTGTGTGGGCTCTAATCTCTCTGATTTTATCCTCGTGGCCTCTTCGCGATATATACGTAGGAGGGAGCAATATACTGGTTGACTCCTCGGTGAAGGTGTGTTCTCGTAACTTCAACAAAAGCCCTTACCGAGCTACTGAGCGTCTCTCTTGCAGAGTCTTCCACTGGAGGTTACCTGTCATCTCCGTAACGCTTTCTCGATTACTAAATGATCCTGTAACGAAGCGCGCTGCTCTCCGTTGAATCTTCTCTATTTCTTCTATCAACCCTATCTGGTACGGACCCCACACTGCTGAGCAGTATTCAAGCAGTGGGCGAACAAGTGTGCTGTAACCTACTTCCTTTGTTTTCGGATTGCATTTCCTTAGGATTCTTCCAATGAATCTCAGTCTGGCATCTGCTTTACCGACGATGAACTTTATATGATCATTCCATTTTAAATCACACCTAATGCGCACTCTCAGATAATGTATGGAATTAACTGCTTCCAGTTGCTGAACTGCTATATTGTAGCTAAATGATAAGGGATCTTTCTTTCTATGTATTCGCAGCACATTACACTTGTCTACACTGAGATTCAATTGCCATTCCCTGAACCTTGCGTCAATTCTCTGCACATCCTCCTGCATTTCAGTACAATTTTCCATTGTTACAACCTCTCGATATACCACAGCATCATCCGCAAAAAGCCTCAGTGTACTTCCGATGTCATCCACAAGCTTATTTATGTGTACTGTGAGTAGCAACGGTCCTACGACACTCCCCTGCGGCACACCTTAAATCACTCTTACTTCGGAAGACTTCACTCTATTGAGAATGACATGCTGCTTTCTGTTATCTAGAAACTCTTCAATCCAATCACACAATTAGTCTGATAGTCCATAATCTCCTCCTTTGTTCATTAAACAACTGTGGGGAACTGTGTCGAACGCCTTGCGGAAGTCAAGAAACACGGCATCTACCCGGGCACCCGTGTCTATGGCCCTCTGAGTCTCGTGGACGAATAGCGCGAGCTCGGTTTCACACGACCGTCTTTTTCGAAACCCATACTGAATCCTACAGAGTAGATTTCTAGTCTCCAGAAAAGACATTATACTCGAACATATTACGTGTTCCAAAATTCTACAACTGATCGACGTTTTGCTTAGTACTACATTGTCACGTCTCAGGAGGCACCTTGTCGGGTCTAGGGAGGGTATTCTCTAACCTAAAAAACCCACATGTGCACTCCACACGTACTCCGCTACCCTTGTAGCCGCTTCCTGCGTGTAGTAAAAGCCTGGCCTACTCAGGGGGACCTTACATTCCTCCAACCGATAGCGAAGGTCTAGAAATTTGCACCCAGATCTCCGCAGAATCGTCTGAGTCTGTGGTTTAATCCTTCCACTCGGCTCCATACCAGAGGACCGCGATCGGTTCTGGGATCAAGAGTTTCAAGGCACTTTCGGCCCATATGCTTCAAACAAGCTTGAAACGACCTGCTGACGAAACATTCATGAGAATGCAACCAAAGTGAATGAATGACTAAAGAAGATACGAAACGTTTTCTAATTTCCATATTGCAGTAACTGTGTAGTGACAGGTACGATGCATTATTCCTTCGGAAACATGACAACTGGAAATAGCCTATTGCTGTATGATCCTTGGTCAACTCTATCCTTCTGGATACAAGTTTTCCAAACAAAGATGTTTTGCTGAAGACATATCCACCCAATTCAACTAAATATTGGCAACTGCTTGATGTCCTCTTCTTTCAGCAATATAAGATCTACTTCAGAATTACTCCTGATTTTGTTATACTACAATGTGATAAACTTCAAGTGTAGATATATGATCATTATTTCGTCATCAAACTTCTCTCCGCAATTTTCAGTCAAATTTATGCGCCAAAGTATACGCCTTTGTTGCAATATAACTGATGAAAAGCAGGTTATGTCACTGACATACCCATATCATCATTCTAAAATGTATTTTGTGTGGCTGCTGACATTGGACTGCCTTACTGAGAAAGTGATTCTGAATGTAAAAACGTGGCTTTAGTGATATGCGTATATTATCTCTGCCACTTAGTTTTAACCACTTCTTCGAAATACCGCATCTACACTACGTGGGCGCAATAAAATAACTACAAGGTGTGTAGGATATGCGTGTTTTGCGTTGTTGTAATTACTTTAAGCTAAGGGTTTTTGGCACTGTTGATTGAAAATGTAATGATAAACTGAAGTCATTGAATGAAATATCATTTACTGATACCTTGTAACTTTGTTTCTTCTATTAAACTGTACTTGTGGCAGACTGCAAAGTCTTGCACGGAAATGACACAGACAACCGTTATTTTTTGTGATCGATTGTTGTTCTAAGTATGGTTACGTCCGATTCCGAGCATTCGATACCAAAGGTGTACCCATTCAGTGGGTCTCTAGTGTGTTGTGGTGTTTACTGGCGTCGGAAGATGCTTCTTTCAGATGTTGAAAAAAAAATTAGGGTGGAGGAAGAATCTTCCTGGAATCAAAAGAGACTAAGAAAAACATGCGATGATTTATGAGGTCAGTGTAGTCCCCAATGATGATACTTTCAATGCAATGGCAAATTAATTATACTGAGGAACCAATGAAATTGGTATAGACATACATATTTAAATACACAGATATGTAAATAAGGCGCAGCGGTCGATAACGCCTATGTAAGAAAACAATTGTCTGGCGCAGTTGTTATATTGTTTACTGCTGCTACAAAGGCACGCTATCACACTTTAAGTGTGTCTGAACGAGGTATTATAGTCGGCGCACGATCAATGGGACACAGCATCTCCGAGGTAGAGATGAAGCGGGGATTTTCCGGTACGACCATTTCACGAGTGTACCGTAATATCAGGAATCCGCTAAAACATCAAATCTCAAACATCACTGCTGCCAGAAAAAGATCCTACCAGAAGTGGACCGATGACGACTGAAGAGAATAGTTCTATGTGACAGAAGTGCAAGCCTTCCGCAAATTTCTGCAGATTTCAACGCTGTGACATCGAGTATTAGCGTGCGAACCATTCAAAATCTCAATATGGGCTTTCGGAGCCGACGGCCTACTCGTGTACCCTTGATGACTGCACATTACAAAGCTTTGCGCCTCTCCTCGGCCCGTCACCACCGACTTTATACTGTTGATGACTGGAATCATGCTGCCTGGTCGGATTAGTTTCATTTCAAATTGTATCGAGCGGATGGACATGTAGGGGTATGGAGACAACCTCACAAATCCATGGACCCTGCATGTCAACAGGGGAATGTTCAGGCTGGTGGTGGCTCTGTAATGGTGTGAGGCATGTACAGTTGGAGTGATATGGGACCCCTGATACGTATAGATACGACTATGACAGGTGACACATACGTAAGCATCCTGTATTATCATCTATATCCACTCATGTCTACTGTGCATTCCGACGGACTTGGGCAATTGAAACAGGACAACGCGACACCCCACACGTTCAGGATTTCTACAGAGCGGCTCCATGAACAGTATTCTGAGTTTAAACTCTTCCGCTGGCCACCGAACTCTCCAGACATTAACATTATTCAGCATATTTGGGAATCCTTGCAATGCGCTGTTCAGAAGAGATCTCCACCCCGTCGTACTCTTACGGATTTATGGAGAGCGCTTCAGGATTCATGGTGTCAGTTCCCTCCACCACTACTCCGTTTCAAGTCCATGCCACGTCGTGTTGCGACACTTCTGCGTGCTCTCGGGGGCCCTTTTCTTCGACTCTTCAGTGTATGAAGTAATTCATGCAGCAGGTGAAACTCTGGAGCAAAACACCTTCGAAATGCGCATACTGTAATAAATACTTTTTCCACTAAAGGAATTGACCTTTCTCTGAAAGACAACACCCCATACCACTGAAGCCTTCGAATACGAAACATTACGGATGGTACGAATGTGAGAGACACGAGGGTTTGCGAACACTTGCTAGATCAATTGCGTATGTGAAATAATCAGAAACAGGGAAAAAGTAAGATACTCACGTCAGTTATGACGGGAAACTTACAAATGTTTGACGAAAATTGCTGGAAAAATATTTACATTTCGGATACTGTACCTATACCAATAAGTGAGACTTAACGAAAAACTGACAGTATACTTAAGAAAATGTCAGAAGAGCTGCAGAATTCGTTGAAGATCAATCACAAGAAATTAACCGTGAAATTCATTATCCAAAAAAAAAAAAAAGTGTACAGAGGAGAAGCAATAAACTACTACTCACTTTCGCGGCGATACAACTAATAATACGTTGTATGGTTATCACAGTAGCCTTTACTGTGGGGAATTTTCTGAAAGGTGATCACTTGCTCCACGCACCCATTATTCTGTACCAATCGGGAATTCTGTGAAAAGTATCTGCCCGGTGGGACAACTCCCAGATATTAATTATTTTCGTTCAGAACTGGTACGCTTTGCATTTCCACCATTATATTGGAAGACAAACTTAA
This sequence comes from Schistocerca gregaria, assembly GCF_023897955.1. Classification (NCBI taxonomy): domain Eukaryota; kingdom Metazoa; phylum Arthropoda; class Insecta; order Orthoptera; family Acrididae; genus Schistocerca; species Schistocerca gregaria. The sequence goes on from NC_064925.1 coordinate 434,277,677, forward strand.
CGGTGACAATCATGTTATTACACATCTAGAAAATATTCAGACCAAACTTTCCAATTAATGTTAGACCATTTTCATCAAAGTATACCACACTCGCATCACCATATGATAAAAAACATGAGATTTAATTACCTTATTTACTAATTTCTTTTAGTCTGTTATTTGGATACAAAATAGACCAAGCGTTGTACATGGCTTGGAGTAAATATGGCAAGTAATATTTTAACACACTTTCACTTGTTTTAACATGACTGGGTATTACAGCGTTTAAGGATAGTAAATCTATGCAAAAATCTACATAAAAATTATAATTAACGTCCACATGAAATACATACATAAATAAATTATAATTTAAAAAAGAAAAGACACATACTACATTTCGATCATCTGGCGCACATATATATGATGATCCGGAATTGAAAATGCACGTACTACACAGCTACAGTGCTATGCTGCATTGCTACTTCAAAAATTCTGTGATTTATAATTCTGGACTACACTACCATACAACATTACATTACAACGCTCTTCACTACACTACACTAGTGTACCTGGTATCTGAACTAAAGTAGTTGTCCACATTTGCCTCGATAATTAGCCACTGGCGCGCTGAGGCACAACTTAGGACTCACAGGGGCTGTGCTGCTGCCACCAAAGGAGCAGAAAGGCCTGTCGGGATCTCAAGGAGTCCTTCATGGCCCTCCCTGAGGCTCATCTGCCCGCAGTTCCTGGAAGGTCATAGGTGGATATTCCGGTATTATACATCTCGTTTTCATGGCACTGGCCTCTTCTTGGTTGTCTCTCGGCCTTGTAGTCTTGCAGTTCACAAGCTGATATTTCTGTTGTCAGCATGTTTAACCCGTGTTGGCTGTGCCCCTGCCGCAGTTCTTGTAGACTCAAGGGCTTGAAGAAACTTTGGCAATGGATAGGCGGGGTGTGGATGGGAAACGTCACTGCAAATCTGGAAAGACAAAAAAAATAATGTCTTGATCTTGTACAGACCGATCACCTGTGCTAGGTCTTTGATTCAGAGCATATTTTTGTGTGTGTCAATTTCCAAGAGTGAGCAACTTTGGAGCCAATAAATTCTGGGAGACGGCAGTGGCTGACACAAGGGGATCAAGAGGACATTGGCGAAGGTCATGTTGTCATACAGTGAAGAACTTGTGTTGCGTGGGCCAGATCAACGTGGACTGCAAGCCGATGGGCAGCATCTTGACGTGTCTTCTGCCTGAAAGAAGTGTAATTGCAATAAATCAGGAGTGGAAAAAGAAGACGATTGCATCCAATAGAAGACGAATATGCGTTAGGTGCCTGGGGAGGAGAAGGTAAGGCCACGAAGTTCGATGACGCCCAACATAAAAGTCCATACACGTCCCTGGTACAGATGCCTAATTGTAGTGCGGCCTGGTGATGGAGCCAATGGCATACAGAAGCAGCGAGCGTTGGCTGTCCTATGGCATCGAAGATCTGGATGATGTCCTCGTGAAACAGTGAGTAAGGAGCTGCAATAACAGTAGGCATCGTGTCCCAAGAGCATCCTAGTTGTGCCCTAGGATCGTCGTCGGAAGCAAAGGGAAGTCTGGAGCCACACCTGATCCTAATTAGATGTCACAATGTCCAAGGTCCCTGTGATGAGCGGAAGTCACAAATCAAGAGAAAGTATATGGAGGGGCGGGGATCACGGAACCATAGTCAAAGGATCCGCCACACTAATGGGAGACTGATGGACAGCAGGTACTGGGCTCAGAAATATGAACAGGAATACCAATCACTACATGATTGTGTACTAACTATGTCAATTAATCTATGAGAATTTCAAAAACTAAATTTTAATTTTTCGCTTAAAATGTTGTCTGGGATGTCTTCTTTATTTTAGTGTTTACCCCAAGCCACCAGATGCTCCTTGTCGACTTACAATGCGGTTTAAGAAAAATGTCGTCGAAGAGCATCACAGCAGGCATAAAATATTCTTCATCGCGGCCAAGGTGGCAGCATGTAATTTTAACGAAGGGTTAACGGGTAGTCTTGAAATTACGAACGTGCTCGAGTTTGAGCTGGGATCGTCCTGTTATAACTTCTGCACAAAAGCGGACGAAAAGCGTATCGAGGGAGGGAATCAGCGGGTGGCAGAAACTGAAAAAGGGGCCCACAGAACAACCATAGGAGCGAAGATGATAGAGGAGGTCCTCCTATTGGATCTGAAAGGTTTGTTGTATGGTCCAGGAATCACTGGTTTGAGATAAGTTTAACTCAACTTGCATGGGGCTTAATTAAATAAAATGCAAATAATTTTACATTAGTCGCTGTTTGTCCGGTTACGCAGTCTCGTAACCGGTTGGCCCAGAATAATATTAGTACGCAATCTGACTGCATAGAATAACAACAAAGAATGAAAGGAAATTTCCGTTAACACAATTAATTAATTAAGTCCCCAGCAACTATAAAAGCTACGAAACAACAAAGCACAAATTAACTGTCCTGTTTGTGGAAGTGTGATTCAACGCACACATCTGGCACGGTTCTTCCACGATAAGACAAGATTTTTAAACGCCATTTACAATGAAGTAATTAAAAAAACCAGAAATACTATGATTGCGCATAGAAACCAGAATTACAGTCTAATACAAGAACACGAGCCAGATGCTTTGTTGACTGAACCTGTGACCAAGGGGCATTGTTATTTAGGACATCTAAAATAAAAAATTTCTTTGCCTTCATATATATTGACGAAAAATACACTTCGATCTTTACAACATCCCCAATCGAATAACATGTGGTGTCTTGCCCCACAGGACAACAGCACACGACATGCTCACAACGTCTCAACAAGCACTGATCACGCCTACCTCAGAACTACAACTGCCCACAGCAACTTCTCAGCTGCAACTGCCAGTGGAGGCGGCTGAATAATACTGTTTGGCGCAATCTCTGGCGCTGTGACTCAGTGTAGCCACCTTTCATATGCCCCTCCTCCACGGGCTAGAATTTGATGGTATTCTTGCCAGCATTGGTGGTAAAAATACCACCAAATTCGTCCAAAAAAAAAAAATATGGACAAAAATAAAAGATAATATTAAATAAGTAAATACCACATAACTAAATAAATTTTGGCTTTGCACTAACAGTTCAATAACCTAACATATAAAATATAGTAAGGAATACAAATGCTTGCATACATGTGATTTTACACGATAATTTACACAAGTATAGTTCAATCAATGGCACCAGCAATGACGAATATGTGTAGGTAAGAGTTTCATAACAATTCATACACAGTAAATACACAAAAAAATCAGTTTATACAAATATTCACATAAAATCCTTTCAATAGTTCGATAAACAAGTAGGACTCCTCAGAGTAGTTGACAGTTCCAGCAGTAGTACCCAGCAATGGTCAACAGGTGCAAATAGCAGTCTCATAACATTTCATTAACAGTATTTAAACAGCTCTAACAGTGGCACCCAAAAATGGCGAGCAAGTGCAGACACCAACAAGTGACATTATCGCAGTAGAAGCAGTTCCATTAGTGACACCCAGCAATGTTGAACAGGTGCAGACAGCAACAAGTAGCATTATCTAAGTATAAGCAGTTCCATCAGTGGCATCCAGCAATGTTGAGCAGGAGCAGACAGCAACAAGTGACATCATCTCAGTAGAAGCAGTTCCATCAATGGCACCCAGCAATGTTGAACAGGTGCAGGTAACAGTCCATAATACTCACTATCACTAATTAGATAGTTCATCAGAGTTTATCAGCAGAAATTAAACATTTCCAAGTGGCACCCATCATGTTGAACAAGTGCAGGTAACAGTCCATAATATTCACTATCACCAATTGGACAGTTCATCAGAGTTTATCAGCAGTAATTAAACATTTCCAAGTGGCACCCACCAATGTTAATACATGTAACCATGAACAACAGTTTGAATTCACACACAATTGCTTTTACAAAATTATCATCAATGCTTTTACACTAAACATACAAATTATAATAAACACACAAATGCTATCAGATAATTATCATATTAACTATTACAAATACACAAGTATCGCTAAACCTATAATATTTATGGGTGTCAGTGCAAGTCACAACAAACAAGTAAAATAATATTTAGGAGATAGGTCGGTACCAATTATTTGGGATTACTAAAGGAAAACACACAAAACACACTCACTCATCTTTCATCCACATTTAAGTACTACTGTGTAATTGAATGGTGTTAACTGTGTAAATGCAATTGTGTCAAAATTTGATGCTCAATATGTGTATCAAGTAGTAGTGGTACAGTGTACAACAGTCAATAATAGTTAATCAACGTCATAGTCATCATGTCAAGACCAATGTTGGCAAGCCAACTTTTTCTGAACAACTGTCAGTGTGCCATGATATGCAAATACACTCCTGGAAATGGAAAAAAGAACACATTGACACCGGTTGGTCAGACCGACCATAGTTGCTCGGGACACTGCGAGAGGGCTGTACAAGCAATGATCATACGCACGGCACAGCGGACACACCAGGATCCGCGGTGTTGGCCGTCGAATGGCGCTAGCTGCGCAGCATTTGTGCACCGCCACCGTCAGTGTCAGGCAGTTTGCCGTAGCATACGGAGCTCCATCGTAGTCTTTAACACTGGTAGCATGCCGCGACAGCGTGGACGTGAACCGTATGTGCATTTGACGGACTTTGAGCGAGGGCGTATAGCGGGCATGCGGGAGGCCGGGTGGACGTACCGCCGAATTGATCAACACGTGGGGCGTGAGGTCTCCACAGTACATCGATGTTGTCGCCAATGGTCGGCGGAAGGTGCACGTGCCGGTCGACCTGGGACCGGACCACAGCGACGCACGAATGCACGCCAAGACCGTAGGATCCTACGCAGTGCCGTAGGGGACCGCACCGCCACTTCCCAGCAAATTAGGGACACTGTTGCTCCTGGGGTATCGGCCGAGGACCATTCTCAACCGTCTCCATGAAGCTGGGCTACGGTCCCGCACACCGTTAGGCCGTCTTCCGCTCACGCCCCAACATCGCTCAGCCCGCCTCCAGTGGTGTGGCGACAGGCGTGAATGGAGGGACGAATGGAGACGTGTCGTCTTCAGCGATGAGAGTCGCTTCTGCCTTGGTGCCAATGATGGTCGTATGCGTGTTTGGCGCCGTGCAGGTGAGCGCCACAATCAGGACTGCATATGACCGAGGCACACAGGGCCAACACCCGGCATCATGGTGTGGGGAGCGATCTCCTACACTGGCCGTACACCTGTGGTGATCGTCGAGGGGACACTGATTAGTGCACGGTACATCCAAACCGTCATCGAACCCATCGTTCTACCATTCCTAGACCGGCAAGGGAACTTGCTGTTCCAACAGGACAATGCACGTCCGCATGTATCCCGTGCCACCCAACGTGCTCTAGAAGGTGTAAGTCAACTACCCTGGCCAGCAAGATCTCCGGATCTGTCCCCCATTGAGCATGTTTGGGACTGGATGAAGCGTCGTCTCACGCGGTCTGCACGTCCAGCTCGAACGCTGGTCCAACTGAGGCGCCAGGTGGAAATGGCATGGCAAGCCGTTCCACAGGACTACATCCAGCATCTCTACGATCGTCTCCATGGGAGAATAGCATCCTGAATTGCTGCGAAAGGTGGATATACACTGTACTAGTGCCGACATTTTGCATGCTCTGTTGCCTGTGTCTATGTTCCTGTGGATCTGTCAGTGTGATCATGTAATGTATCTGACCCCAGGAATGTGTCAATAAAGTTTCCCCTTCCTGGGACAAAGAATTCACGGTGTTCTTATTTCAATTTCCAGGAGTGTACTTCCTCTCTTCAAAAAAAAAAAAAAAGTTTATACTGCTTATTGATTTAAAAAAGTGTGTGTGTAGACAATCTTCTAGTGTTCTAGTCTGCCATCTTCATCCTCCATGTTCCATATAAACCAACCAAAAAAAAATATGGTCCTCCTTACTTTACCTCTTATCCACCAAAACTCCAATAATCATCAGCATCACATAATCTTAATACTTCAATAATACCTCTTCCGTCGATACATACAAACCTTATCATCAATACCATTTACCTTACCTCTTGTCCACCAGAACTCCAACAATCATCAACTTCACCCAATCTCAATACCTCAATAATACCACTTCAATACGTCGATACATATAAACCTTATCGTCAATATCATTTCACTTCCATAACCAGACTTCCTCTAGTCAGTCTCCTCGAACAAGTACAGATAACATCCTAGTGCAAACTTCAATTCATCATCCCATACAATCCGAAGACACAATGTCCACACACAACTTCTGTGTAATCTATCTGACCCAAATCTTCTACCCATTATGAATTATAAAATACATTTTGGTTACCTTGTCCATCATTAAATAAAAGAAATACATACATGACCTCTAACAGCCATTAGTTTGAATAACTTTCAGTAAGTAAGTACGAGTACGGAGTGAGAATGATTTCACAGTGTGTACACCACTTCAAGAATCATGGCAAAATAGAAGCAAACATGTGGAGCATTTCTTGTGTCATGTGTCACTTGCTATTTCAATTGCTCAGGAAGAATGCAGTGTAATAACTGTCAATGGTCTAAACCTAGTGTTGGTATGTCATGTCATTAGCTTCCTTCCTATTAGCATAAATTTATACAGCTTCTATAAAACCTGCAGCTCGTGTGACTTCAATGAAGTTTCTTGTACCAATGTCGTTCGTAGAATTATAGCAGTTCATTGTCTTATTTTAAAATATAAAGCACTGAGCGTAAGCAATATATGCAATAGAGAGTAAATATACCAGTAGAGAGCAGAATGTCAACAAGTGGATGCAGCACAATCCCTATAATGAGGCTCTGCCAAGCGAACAATCTATAATTAATACCATAGTGTCACCTAAATTCCACGTTCGTACACCATATATCAGCACTTCTATATACCAAATTAAAGAGTAGTTATGACAACAAAACAGAAATGTGTAAATATGCAATCCATACGCAAAGCAGCAAATATATATCTTACCTAATAAACATATCATTACCATCATATCAGCATAAGCAAATAAATGTTCATATGTAATCTTAATAAGTAAACATTAAGGCGCAAGCAGATAAATCACAAAGTATAACTTACTTACATAACCAGATCAGCACAATTAATCAGGTGACAATTATAATTTAAATAAATAAGCACAGCAGGCACATAATTAAAAAAAATGTGACATCAGTGAAAAAGCAGTGCAGCCAAGCGATGCAAAATATACATAATTAACAACCCTGTTCATTAATCAATTATTGTCAAAATCAGTAAATGTACGCAAGCACGTCGCCTTACAAGTAAATTCATAGAACATAAAATTTAGCACAAAGTATATATCACGTAATCGCGAGCAGCAAATTACATATAAAGTACATACCTAAGTAGAAATATGTTACCTGAAAAATAAACTCAATTAATAATTACTTTTTAGTTTATTACTTTCTTCTTCGAAATTATATTCTTCCTGAAATTTTCTCGATAGCAAGGCCTCTTACCTTCGGACACACACAGAATTTACCTTAAGTTCTTAAATATTTTATACAACTGTATCCTAAAATACTGACCGTTAATAACATAATTTATCAAGTGTCTGTAGCTTTATACTGAAATTATTCGGAGAAATTAGACTGTGTATTTTTTTACGGCTGTCAACGCTCGATCAGCTGTAGGTACGCGTGACGTAGGAAGTAATTGTTTGCGGTCAACGACTGCCTTGTGCGGCGCGCAGACTTGACTGTTGCTTTGAGTATGTGCCGCCGCCGGAACACGGCGCGGTATCCTTGTACTCTCCGTGTGTTTACGTATAACTGTTAGTTTCTCAAAAGTATGTCATTCCACAAAAATTTTAACGATCGATATATGATATATTCCCTTAGAGCGCCTTGATTTATGAGTTTCTACCTCGACAGTGTTATCGTGAATAATTTTGCGAACCCTATATGGACCGTTATAAAGTAGAAAAAATTTGCGACACAAGCCCTTTCCTTTGTGAGACAAACGATGAGACTTAATTAACACCTTTTGACCAACTGACAAGGTTTTTAAAAGACCAGGACGCTTAGCTGATTTCTCTCTTTCAGCAGACGCAGATGCAATATTTTGTAGATCCAGGTTGACTTCAGAATGCCGCAGTTCCGTGAAGGCGGGAAAGGAACGATTTCAGAAATGCAATTTGTCGGTACTTTATTTTTTAATATCAATATAGGCGGTAAGAAAGTTGAATCATTAGGGAGTTCATTCAGAATGTTTTGAAAAATATGAAGATACTGATTCCACGTTCTGTGAATCTGATGACAATAAAGTCGACACAATTTATTGATTTCCTTCATCCATTATCTGATATAACCATATCAACATGTCCCAATTCTTTAAGAAAATGTTTGATGAAAGCATTAGATACTGAACGAGCTGTTGCTTTGCGTACAGGTGTAAAACACACATATTTTGATGTCAATTCCACTACTACCAAAATGTACGCAAAACCATTAGTAGAACGAACCACTGGACCGAACAAATCGATTGCAGCCATCTCCTTTAATTTAGCTGGAATGACAGGAAACAACGGTGCTCTGTGAGAATTAGTTGGCGGCTTGGCCTTTTGACATAATTTGTATTTGGCAAGAACAGATCGAATACGTTTCTCCATATTACTGAAGAAGAATTTTCTCGTAATTTATGAAAGCATTTTCTGGGACCAAAACGTGCATAACTGAAATGTGTATACCAAATCAATTTATTAACCCACTCATCAGGAATGCAAACTAACCAAACAGAGTTGTCGACCGATTTTCGTTTAAAAGGAATATAATTGAGAACTAAATAACACTGTCTAATCGCTACGCTTTCCTTTCTCCTCCACTTCTCCTTAATGTCCTTCCAGACTGGATCCTTATATTGCTCCTTAGCGATGTCCTAGAGCGAAGACGAAATAAAATTTTCAAACGCATCTCCTTGAATATACATCAAACAATAATTGTTTTCCTTACAGTTCTCCTCCGCACTTTGTTTCAAACCCATAGTTGCACGTGATAAAGCATCAGCAATAATATTTGAAGAACCCTGTATGTAAACAATACTAAAGTCCAATTCCTGTAGATAGAGCGCCCATCATGACAATCTTCCATGTGTTAATTTTGTTGCCATAAGAAATTCCAGAGCTCGATGATCGGTGTAAACCGTAGTATGTCTGCCGTACAAAAAGATGCGAAATTTTGTGAAAGCCCAAACAACAGCCAAAGCTTCAAGTTCCGTAATCGAATAATTCTTTTCTGATTTAGAGAGAACACGACTTCCAAATGCAATAGTTTTCTGTACTACAACGCCGTTTTCTTCTATCTCTTGAAATAAGTGTGCACTTAGGCCTTTCTATGATGAGTCCGTCGTCAAACAAAAATCTTTAGATAAATCCGGATGTGAAATATGTGGAGCAGCAACTAAAGCATTACGAAGTTGTTCAAATTTCGATTGAGCTTCCTCATCCCAACACCAATTAGCATTCTTTCCAGATAGTTCACATAAACGAGATGTGGCCAAATCGTCCAATCTAACAAAGTGTATAAGAAAATTACAGACACCAAGGAAACTAGGAACATCACGTTTTGTAGTAGGAACAGCATAATTACGAATAGCTTCTAGTTTCTCTGGATCAGGAAAAAATATCTTCAGTAGAAGAAATTTCTCCTGAGAACAACCAAATTCAGATTTTTACAAGTTCACTGTAATGCCAACTCTTGCAAAAATACGTAATAATGAACCCAAAATTTCGTTATGCTCACTCCAAGAACGTTTAGCAATAAGAATATCGTCAACATATGAAGTAATATTGTTACGAAGATAAACAAGTAAAATTTCGTTTCAACTACGGATGAATGCTGCAGAAGATACAGTAAGTCCAAACTGTAATTTCCGAAATCACTTTTGGGTGTAAAATAGTCATGTCCGGTTATTCTTTACCGACTCTCTAGATAGATCGATAGTTGAAGAGTTGTTTTGATAGATACAAAAAATAGTAAAAGAGTAGGCAGCGGTGCAGATAACTAAAAGGGAAATAGCACCACTACAGCTCGTGGTCCTGTGCACGCTACGACACATATTCACTTAGTGTAGCGAATCCCCTGAGGACATAAATAGCCGTACATAAATTCCAGTTTGTGACTTAGTGGCCAATTTGGTGGAAGTGGGTACGTAAATTGATCTAACCATCAACATGGATGTATGTCATTCTTAGAATTGCGAAAGATCTTAAATTTCCGAACAGTTAAGAAGTGTTTATAGTCAAAGTTTTCGCCTCGTGGCGACAAAGATATACCGCGTCTGTCCCAGCCCGAAAGTCGATAATTGTCAAGTTCGCGGGCCTTTCGCTCTCTTGTTGCATCTCGTAAATGAAATAAATTATTTTCTTCAAACCCCTCTGCTATCTGTGATTCTACATTTCTTCTGCTGTCTTTTCCTACGATTTCGTCTTCAAGTTGTTTGACTTGCTTTCGTAATGCCTCAAAATCCCTTTTAACGCGTTCATTAAATTTTCCCTGATTTTCAACATGTTTATTTATGTTCTGGTACTCTTCGGTTTCTACAAATGGCAATGGAGCTGTATCATCTGAATCTCTGTTTTTAAAACATGTCCCTATTCGTGAGTCTAACCGTGTTTCCATTGTTCTCATATCAGTTCATAACCGTGTTGCCAAAGTTCCCATCTCTGTTTTTAATTCAGATCCTAACTGTGATCCCAAATTTAATATTGCACTCATCAACTGCTCCATATTAACTGGTTCGAAATTCTTTTCACCCCTAACATTTCCCCCAAAACCAACTTCTTTCGTCATAGCTGTAAAGCTATCTGTGTTCGATACTATTCCAGAATCTTCTGTCGTTAATCCCGTATTCTGAAAATTTTTTGATTGTGAAAAATTTTGAACTAGTTCCGGACTATTTTCCCTGCTTATTAAATTACTTTCTACTTCATTATTCATCATACTGTTCTCCTGTGCTGGCGAGTTCGCCATGTTAAGAATTTCGTCATTCTGACTATTCATTATTTTTGCCTTTTGCATCGATCGCGTAATCATTTAGAAAACATACAAAGCTCGTCACTATATGAAAATTACAGACACACAAAATGACACTTTATCACCAACAATACCATTACACGAAATGCTTCCCGACAAACACGCCTAACGAACACTTAAAACCTTCACATCTGCACAAAATTGTCAAACCCGTATACAAGACATCAAAAATTAAATTCTGCCAAAATACCATAAAAAGCATGACAAGACAACTACAAATGTTCAGTTACCAAATCTACACATGCAATACAGACTACAAATACTAATCTACAAATGACGACAACAATACTACTGTCTATTTTTACAATCAAAAGAATTCCAAGGGACGATCCGAAGCAGCGGTCGCCACGTGCATCGGGGCTTAATTGAATAGAATGCTAATAATTTTAATTTTAGTCGCTGTTTGTCCGGTTACGCAGTCTCATAACCGCTTGGCCCTGAATAATATTAGTACGCAATCTGACTGCATAGAATAACAACAAAGAATGGAAGGAAATTTCCGTTAACACAATTAATTAATTAAGTCCCCAGCAACTATAAAAGCTACGAAACAACAAAGCACAAATGTAACTGTTCTGTGTGTGGAAGTGTGATTCAACGTACACATCTGGCACGGTTCTTCCACGATAAGACAAAATATTTTAAACCCCATTTACAATGAAGCAATTAAAAAAAGAACCAGAAATACTATGGTTGCACAAAGAAACCAGAATTACAGTCTAATAGAAGAACAGGAGCCAGATGCTTTGTTGACTGAACCTGTGACCAAGAGGCATTGTTATTTAGGACATCTAAAATAAAAAAATTTCTTTACCTTCATATATATTGACGAAAAATACACTTTGATCATTACAACATCCCCAATCGAATAACATATGGTGTCTTGTCCAACAGAACAACAGCACACGATATGCTCACAACTAGTACTCTATCGACAAGGTCTCAACAAGCACTGATAACGCCTACCTCAGAACTACAACTGCCCACAGCAACTTCTCAGCTGCAACTGCCAGTGGAGGCGGCTGAATAATACTGTTTGGCGTAATCTCTGGCGCTGTGACTCAGTGTAGCCACGTTTCAAACTACAAAAGGGTGTAACCCAAAATTATAAGGCCGGCCGGAGTGGCCGAGCGGTCCTAAGTGCTACAGTCTGGAACCGCGCGACCACTACAGTCACAGGTTCGAATTCTGCCTCGGGCATGGATGTGTGTGTCTCCTTAGGTTAGTTAGGTTTAAGTAGTTCTAAGTTCTAGGGGACTGATGACCTTAGAAGCTAAGTCCCATAGTGCTCAGAGCCATTTTGAACCAAAATTACAACTCGTTTTCCTCTAAACCACATTTTTCAAATTGGTGGGAAACTCATCTTACGACTGGTGCTTCGATTTTGACAAGAATTTGATACATACCTTGTAAATAGAATTTTCTATCACCGGAGGTGACGGTTTCGCGTTATTTTCAGTAGTCTGTTTTCTGTGCACGCCTCGATTTATTGGGCGAAGAAACTTACATTCGTTTCAGCACGTCGCTACTTTGTTATAAATTAATATTTTTTAATTATAAAATGTATGCAGATAGAAAATATATTGAAAATGACTTGTACGAAATTATATTTGTTACAAATTCAATTGGAGGGGATCGGGAATTCCCGCCAATGACCAATGTTCCTGCTGCAAGGTGTCCGTCCAACTGGTGCACTGGTTGCTGGGAGCGTACGACATGCGCGGAAAAAAAGATTTATTAAACAGAAAAGTGTAGGGAATAAAACTACATCATCAGACTTAGAATTACATACTGTTTACTTAAAAAAACTGCCAAAAATCACTCATTTTACATAGTTTCGAGGATGGCAACCTCCTTATCACAGGAGCTGATATGCTGCCAGGACGTGGAGGAACGTCGCCATTGACTGGAGGTAGACACGGTGCATGCGCGTACATTAGGTGCAGGAAGCCAAAAAAGACAAGCAACGAGTATTTGAATGAAGGAATCCATTCGGAAAAGGAATGAGTGCCGGAAGTGACACTGTAGAGGAATTCCAAAACCATGATGAAAATACGATGCAGGGAAAGCTGTACAATTTGTATCATCTGTGAGGTGTCTGACAGTTCTAAGCCACCTTGAAATAAATGGCAGCAAACATCTCGGGCTCGGAGGGCGTATTGTGGCCAAGTGGTGGTAAAGAGTTGCTGGCTTATGGTGTATTTACTGTAGATGAGGATCGTTATGGCCCCCATGTCCCGCACTGCAGACCTTGCGGTGGAGCACGAGGAAGATGACAAGACGGGAAGAGTAACATGGAGTTCAACTGTGGCGTGGGAAGCACCTCTCAGTTGGTATTGTGCGGTTGGGCACTGAGGACGGGTAAGGAGACCAGCTGCATCGCAGAAGGCGGCTTATATTAGCGATTATGCGCTGAGCGTGAAGGACTGCCGGGAATCCCGTTGCTTCGAGAAAGACGACGGAAAATTGTGATTTTACTCTGGAACACGGAGGCGCGTCATAAAATCCCACTGGTGAAGGGAAATGTGCGCTTGAGCACTGAAATATAATTCTGTAACATTATTGGTACTACGCCGGGATTTGAGATGAATATTTGGTAAGGTACGAAGTTCTACAGCAGGGTTGAGACAATGAAGATCTCGACAGACGTGAGCGCCAGCCTAGGCTAATTGAAAAGTTCGTCCACTTGTATCGCTTTGAACTGTGAAAGCCACTAAGTGTCTCCAACCTCGTGGTAAAGGCTGGCAGGCCATGGCTCCCTCAACTGATCGAATTCTTGAAACGATGTGGCAGGATCGTCACGCTTTGGGTTCACGTCTGCAGCAAATGTTCCTGTTGGCGCAGAAGTCGCTCGAAAACCGGGGGGTGGGGCAGCGACCGGGAAGGCCGTTCTGCAGGAGGACTTTCTGTTCTTGCTGATGTCGCTGTATGGCATATAGCAGCTCCATCAGCACGTCTTGTTTCTGCATTGCCGTGTTGGAACGAGAAAATTTCCGTAGTACATTTGAACCTGAAGGGCGAAATAGAACTATAGTTCACAAGATGTCTGTGGACGCGTTGACAATACTGAAAATGTTAACAATAAGTCAAATGATGTCGCCGTTCAGAAAGGGGACAAATGAAAAAACCAACTGCACTCTCCGTTGCCAACTAGTGCAGCGAAACACCAGGAATTGTCAGTAGCTATACTGTGCTTCTGGGGGCATAAAAAGAGCTCATGTAAGATGTTGTTGTTGTGGTCTTCAGTCCTCACACTGGTTTGATGCAGCTCTCCATGCTACTCTATCCTGTGCAATCTTCCTCATCTCCCAGTACCTACTGCAACCTACATCCTTCTGAATCTGCTTAGTGTATTCATATCTTGGTCTCCCTCTACGATTTTTACCTCTACGCTGCCCTTCAATACTAAATCGGTGATCCCTTGATGCCTCAGAACATATCCTACCAACAGTCTTCTAGTCAAGTTGTGCCACAAACTTCTCGTCTCCCTAATTCTATTCAGTACCACCTCATTAGTTATGTGATCTACCCACCTAATATTCAGCATTCTTCTGTAGCAACAAATTTCGAAACCTTCTATTCAGTTGTGCCACAAACTTCTCTTCTCCCTAATTCTATTCAGTACCACCTCATTAGTTATGTGATCTACCCACCTAATATTCAGCATTCTTCTGTAGCAACAAATTTCGAAACCTTCTATTCTCTTCATGTCAAAACTATTTACGAGTATCGTCCACGTTTCACTTCCATACATGGCTACACTCAATACAAATTCTTTCAGAAACGACTTCCTGACACTTAAATCTATTCTCGATGTTAACAAATATCTCTTCTTCAGAAGTGCTTTCCTTGCCATTGCCAGTCTTCATTTTATATCCTCTCTACTTCGACAGTCATCAGTTATATTGCTCTCCAAATAGCGAAACTCATCTACTACTTAAGTGCCTCATTTCCTAATCTAATTCCCTCAGCATCTCCCGACTTAATTTTACTACATTCCATTATCCTTGTTTTGCTTTTGTTGATGTTCATCTTATATCCTCCTTTCAAGACACTGTCCATTCCCTACAACTACTCTACTAAGTTTTTTGCTGTCTCTGATAGAATTAGAATGTCACCGACGAACCTCAATTTTTTTATTTTTTCTCCATGGATTTTAATTCCTACTCCGAATTTTTCTTTTGTTTCCTTTACTGCTTGCTCAATATAGAGATTGAATTACATTGGGGATAGGCTACAATCCTGTCTCACTCCCTTCCCAACCACTGCTTCCCTTTCATGCCCCTCGGCTCTTATAACTGCCATCTGATTTCTGTACAAATTGTAAATAGCCTTTCGCTCCCTGTATTTGAACCCTGCCACCTTCAGAATTTGAAAGAGAGTATTCCAGCCAACAACGTCAAAAGCTTTCTTCCGCTCTGGGCCCACATTTTCCCGCGCCGCGGCGCGCTTCTGCAGTTCGCGACCCGTTTCTCCAGCAGAGGGCTCTGGTATTCGAGGCCGTCTACGATTGGTTTTCAATGACGTTATGCCCCCGCTGGTGCCTGCGCTGTTCTAGAAAGCCAACGTATAAATTGGCGAGCTTCTCAGCGATCCGACCCCCCCATCCGCCTTTGGCGTGGGCGTGTCGTATTTGTGCCACCGTTTTTCGTGCAGTGTTTTACAGTGTGTGTTTTCCAGTGAGTGTTCCGTGGTGTGTCTTTAGGGACGTGTAGCGAACAGCCATCATACTGTCGCTGGGTGTGATTTTTTTTTTTTATATCTTGCGAACAGAAACCAGACTGTCGCCATGTTTTTTTAATTGTGTCTCTACTATTGTTATTTGTCCGATTCCAGTGTATTTTATCGACATTGCCAACCTCTTTTGCTTTCTGTTTTAATTTTCCGCATTTTTCGCCGTTTGACACGTTAAGTCATCATTTTATTGCCTGTTTTTCCTTGTTTCTTTCTTCTTCATTTTCTTACCAAAAAGTCTGTAGGCTGTAGAGCAGCGTACTAAGCTGCTGCCAGACCGCCCGCCTTCGGGGGGAGGGGGGGGGGGGAATTGAAAATCAATAAAGAAAAAAAAAAGCGATCCGACAGTAGCACCTGAAGATAGGGAGCAGTTGTCCCGCTGAAATATTGTGCGATTTTTAGAATATTATACGGCGTAATTCCTGGGAAACTATCAATTAGCTTTCTCCAAGTCTAGAAATGCTAGAAACGTAGGTTTACTTTCCTTAATCTATCTTCTAAGATAAATCGTAGGATCACTACTGCCTCACGTGTTCCTACATTTCTACGGAATCCAAACTGATCTTCCAGAGGTCGGCTTCTGCCAGTTTTTCCATTCGTCTGTAACGAATTCGCGTTAGTATTTTGCGGCCGTGACTTATTAAACTAACAGGATCAGTAACTTTCACATCTGTCAACGCCTGGCTTCTTTGGGATTGGAATTATTATATTCTTCTTGAAGTCCGAGGGTATTTCGCCTGTCTCACACATCTTGCTCACCAGATGGTTGAGCTTTGTCAGGATTGGCTCTCCCAAGGCTCTCAGTAGTTGTAATGGCATGTTGTCTACTCCACGGGCCTTCTATCGACTTAGGTCTTTCAGTGCTCTGTCAAACTCTTCAAGCAGAATCATATCTCCCATTTTCTTTCCATCTACATCCTCTTCCATTTCCATAATATTGTCCTCAAGTACATCGCCCTTGTAAAGACCCTCTAAGCACTCCTTCCACCTTTCAGCTTTCCCTTCTTTGCTTAGAACTGGGTTTCCATCTGAGCTCTTGATATTCGTACAAGTGGTTCTCTTTTCCCCAACTGTCTCTTTAATTTTTCTGTTGGCAGTATTTATCTTACCCCTAGTGAGATAAGCCACTACATCCTTACATGTTCTCCTCTATCCATCCCTGCTTAGCCATTTTGCACTTCCTGTCGATCTCATTTTTGAGATGTTTGAATTCCTTTTTGCCTGCTTCATTTACTGCAATTTTATATTTTGTCATTTCATCAATTAAACTCAGTATCTTATCTGTTACCCAAGGATTTCTACTAGCCCCTGTCTTTTTACCTACTTGATCCTCTGCTGCCTTCACTATTTCATACGTCAAAGCTACCCACTCTTTTTCTACTGTATTTCATTCCCCCATTCCCGTCAATCGTTCCCTAAAGCTCTCCCTGAAACTCTGTACAACCTCTGGTTTAGTCGGTTTATCCAGGTCCCATCTCCTTAAAGTCCACCTTTTTGCAGTTTCTTCAGTTTTAATCTACAGTTCATAACCAATAGATGGTGATCAGAGTCCACATCTGCGCCTGGAAATGTCTTACAATTTAAAACCTGGTTCCTAAATCTCTGTCTTACCATTATATAATTTATCTGAAACCTTCCAGCATCTCCAGGCCTCTTCCATGTATATAACCTTCGTTCATGATTTTTGAACCAAGTGTTGGCTATGATTTAGTTATACTTGTGCAAACTTCTACCAGGCGGCTTCCTTTTTCCTTTCTTACCCCCATTCCATATTCACCTAGTACGTTTCCTTCTCTTTCTTTTCCTACTATCGAATTCCAGTCACCCTTGAATATTAAATTTTCGTCTCCCTTCGCTATATGAATAATTTATTTTATCTCATCCTACATTTCATCAATCTCTTCGTCGTCTGCGGATCTAGTTGGCATATAAACTTGTACTACCGTGGTGGGCGTGGGCTTAGCGTCTATATTGGTCACAATAATGCGCTCACTATGCTGTTCGTAGTAGCTTACCCGCACTCCTATTTTTTGTTCATTATTAAACTTATTCCTGCATTACCCCCATTTGATTTTGTAATTATGTCTTGTTCCTCCTGCCACCGAACTTTACTAATTCCCTATCCATTTCCCTTTTTAAATTTTCTAACCCACCTGCCCGATTAAGGGATCTGACATTCCACTCTCCGATCCGTAGAACGCTAGTTTCCTTTCTCCTGATATCGACGTCCTCCCAAGCAGTCCCCGCCAGGAGATCCGAATGGGGGCTATTTTAGCTCCGGAATATTTTACCCAAGTGGACACCATCATCATTTAACCATGCTCTAGGGAAACATTACGGCTGTAGTTTCCCCTTGCTTTCAGCCGTTCGCAGTACCAGCACGGCAAGACCTTTTTGGTTAGTGTTACAAGGCCAGATCAGTCAATCATCCAGACTGCTGCCAGCTGCAAGTACTGAAAAGGATGATGCCCCTCTTCAGGAACCACACGTTTGTCTGACCTGTCGACAGATACCCCGCCGTTGTGGTTGCATCTACGGTACGGCTATCTGTATCGCTGAGGCTCGCAAGCCTCCCCACCAACGGCAAGGTCCATGGTTCATGGGGGAGGGGGGGGGGGGGCAGATAACCGACACAAAACAAGCTGGGTAGACAACTGATGAAAGAAAAATCTCCTGCGTGGAGCTCGTTTGTACTCGTAGGTTCAGACATGCGGCAACAGAAATTAATTTTCAGGTCGCTCAAAGATTGGACATGGTATGAAAAAGAACGTCTACCGTAGGCATAGCAACTGGCTTAAAAACTGAATTCGGCACACAAATAGTTCGTTGCCAGTTGTGTATTCTACATGGAAGCATACATCAATAAATAATTTGTCCCATGTCATAGCCAGTTAACGTTTGTTTTTCAGTTCAACACAAATGTGCGAAACGCAGTTAAACTATCCTTCTTGACTACTGGTGTAAATGCAGTAGACATGAAGTTTACTATGAACTAATTACTGATTACCCAATAGATTATTTAGTCTCTGTCAAAATACAAAAGTTTGAAAGTTGACATGTTCCACAGAAGAAACCACTTAGAACAAGTCATCGGATTAGTTACGATCGGAATAATGACTACAAGTCCAATTAGCACTTCTACTGAACGATATTAAGCAAAGTCCATTGTTGGAGTAATGACAGTGATCACAATTAGCGGCCTAAGTTCCACACAGGAATACCAGTCTCAGAGAACTTGACCCACGGGATGCCATACCGAAAGAAACGAAGTTCCTCTGTGAAAGTCTGGATGCTCGTAGTTGCTGCGATGCGCTATCCCCGAGGTCGCGCTGCTGGTGGAACCTCGTGGTATACATCCTGGAGATCGCTCTGTGTCATTACTGCAATGTCTGAACAGAGTGAACTGGTCAAGAGCGTCCGAGCGGTGGTCTGAACATATAGTGTGACAGTGATATCTCCTCGATACCCGCAAAGAACATGATTGGCGTAAGCAAAGTAGATGTCCATCAGGCGCCTAAAGTATTACAGAACAAATAAAGTGGGGAATATCCAATAGATGTTCAAATGCAGAACACCCACAGCAACAGCAGAGGCGTCACCCACGTAACCTGAATACACAAATTCCTGTTTCTTACGTCTTACTATTGGATACCATGAGTATGTCCTCAATGTGATGTCCAGGTTTGGATGCCAGAGATTCAAGAGCACAGCATGCAATGGATACCAACTTGTGGAAGCAGTGATGTAGACGTTCATGGTCCAAGATCGCCGTGCGCCTTCCCACTTTGTCATATTCATTGCTGAGGTACATATCCAACATGGTGAAAGGAATGTACTGTCTGTGTACAGGAACAGGCGATTCAGGAGGTTCGAATCACATGGTGGCTTACCATGCTCGGAGGCAAATGGATTTTCAAGTCTATGGAGCTTCCAACGTCCGCAACGTCTACCGTCGTAAAGCGACCAGCTGCCACGTCTGACGCCTCAACGCAAGCGCCCATTGCATACACTAGTGCACCTACCATCGTAAAGCAACAAGTGGCCAGGTCAAATCGAACAGTGCAAACGTGGGGCCATCACATCCACCTGTACCTTGTAATTTCTCAGAGGTATACATCGCATTAAGCACTGCAAATGCAAGACCACGTCGTGTGTACCCTGCACTATGCAACATGCAGACGTGAGTGGGTACCAGTAACACCAGATCTAAAGACGGAATGTGCACTTTTATACCATATGGTAACTGAGTAATACAACAGTGAAGTTATTTACAGCTACCAACCATTAGGAGGTAGTGTGTATTAAGAATCGTAGCAAGAAAGAGCAACGCTTGTCAATGGTATATAAATAAGTTGCATTTCTGTTAATTTTATTTAATGCGTTTTGTGATGTCTGAGTGTCATTCTATTTGGAGAAACATTATCATTTATATAACAATGCCTGCAATCCATTGTAAATGAGAGAGTGATAGTGTAGGTAGAAATCTCAGTATGTAAATATATTAATAGCCAGCCGCTGTGGGTGAGTGGTTCAAGGAGCTTCAGTCTTGAACCAGGCGGCTGCTACGGTCACAGGTTCGAATCCTGCCTAGGGCATGAATGTATCTGATGTCCTCAGGTTAGTTAGGTTTACTTAGTTCTACGTCTAGGCGCCTAACGACCTTAGATGTTAAGCCCCATAGTGCTTAGAGCCAATTGAACCATTTTATACTAATATCTTATTTACATGTAGTTGGCAAGCCAGTCGAGAACGTAAAATATAACTTTATACACTCCTGGAAATGGAAAAAAGAACACACTGACACCGGTGTGTCAGACCCACCATACTTGCTCCGGACACTGCGAGAGGGCTGTACAAGCAATGATCACACGCACGGCACAGCGGACACACCAGGAACCGCGGTGTTGGCCGTCGAATGCCGCTGGCTGCGCAGCATTTGTGCACCGCCACCGTCAGTGTCAGCCAGTTTGCCGTGGCATACGGAGCTCCATCGCAGTCTTTAACACTGGTAGCATGCCGCGACAGCGTGGACGTGAACCGTATGTGCAGTTGACGGACTTTGAGCGAGGGCGTATAGTGGGCATGCGGGAGGCCGGGTGGACGTACCGCCGAATTGCTCAACACGTGGGGCGTCAGGTCTCCACAGTACATCGATGTTGTCGCCAGTGGTCGGCGGAAGGTGCACGTGCCCGTCGACCTGGGACCGGACCGCAGCGACGCACGGATGCACGCCAAGACCGTAGGATCCTACGCAGTGCCGTAGGGGACCGCACCGCCACTTCCCAGCAAATTAGGGACACTGTTGCTCCTGGGGTATCGGCGAGGACCATTCGCAACCGTCTCCATGAAGCTGGGCTACGGTCCCGCACACCGTTAGGCCGTCTTCCGCTCACGCCCCAACATCGTGCAGCCCGCCTCCAGTGGTGTGGCGACAGGCGTGAATGGAGGGACGAATGGAGACGTGTCGTCTTCAGCGATGAGAGTCGCTTCTGCCTTGGTGCCAATGATGGTCGTATGCGTGTTTGGCGCCGTGCAGGTGAGCGCCACAATCAGGACTGCATACGACCGAGGCACACAGGGCCAACACACGGCATCATGGTGTGGGGAGCGATCTCCTACACTGGCCGTACACCTCTGGTGATCGTCGAGGGGACACTGAATAGTGCACGGTACATCCAAACCGTCATCGAATCCATCGTTCTACCATTCCTAGACCGGCAAGGGAACTTGCTGTTCCAACAGGACAATGCACGTCCGCATGTATCCCGTGCCACCCAACGTGCTCTAGAAGGTGTAAGTCAACTACCCTGGCCAGCAAGATCTCCGGATCTGTCCCCCATTGAGCATGTTTGGGACTGGATGAAGCGTCGTCTCACGCGGTCTGCACGTCCAGCACGAATGATGGTCCAACTGAGGCGCCAGGTGGAAATGGCATGGCAAGCCGTTCCACAGGACTACATCCAGCATCTCTACGATCGTCTCCATGGGAGAATAGCATCCTGAATTGCTGCGAAAGGTGGATATACACTGTACTAGTGCCGACATTGTGCATGCTCTGTTGCCTGTGTCTATGTGCCTGTGGTTCTGTCAGTGTGATCATGTGATGTATCTGACCCCAGGAATGTGTCAATAAAGTTTCCCCTTCCTGGGACAATGAATTCACGGTGTTCTTATTTCAATTTCCAGGAGTGTATTTAATTTTTGGCGCGGTTCTAAGTTAAGAGATTGTAGCGAGACATGGCTTACGATGCAATTTATGGTTAGCTTAGTTTAGATGGTATATTATGAAATCATGTAAAATGAATGTTGTTATTGTGACGATTTATTGCCACCATAATTCCACATTGAGAAAGGGCTAAGTTTAAAAGCTGTGTGATGTGTACCATATTTACAATGGACATCGCAACAAGGAAATGGTACGGAAAGCGTGGCTTCTCTACGTGTGAGCTGGAAGATATTCTTTGTGGTTATAATTAAGTCGATTGGAGGGCGTGAAGATTTGGGAAACCACATTTGAAGACAAAAGAGTGAGATACGTTACAGTTTCGAAGATGGCTGTAATTCAGCAACTATATACTAGTTTCAACATAAGATTAAACAGACAACCGGTTGCACGTAAACGGTGGGTACATTTACCTAGGTCCCGGCACCTACTAGGGGTATCTTTACCAGAATAAATGCTGCTAAATCCTATAAAATTATACACAGGAACACGAAGAAAACCTTGCAAATATTTCTCAATGACACTTTCACGTCCACAGCTGCTCCGATAAACAGTTCAGGAATGCATAAAATCACTTGTGAAACATGTCCCGTTTATCATATAGGACAAACTGGAAGGTCTTTTACTGTCAGGTACAAGGAACATTGTTTGGAAAAAAGAGGCACTAATGTACACAATTCCACTTTTGCTGATCTCTGCTAATTTCCGGAGACTAACCGAACGGCGTTGAAGAAATTTCCATTTTACATAGAGAAAAGAAAGATCATAAGCTCGATGTACTCGGAGAGCTAGAGATTTTCACGCATATTTCTAAGAAACATAGCCTCATCCTCAATGAACAGTTACAATTACGTAAAAAAAAAATTTCAAGGGTTTCGATCCACTGCTAGCGGAATTTTGATTCCTCTATTTTTACTATATTGTCTCTGCTTCTGGTTTCGATACATTATTTTCTTCTGATCTCATAGGTATGTGCTGCTGAAGTTACCTTCATGCAAATATTTTCTGGATTGTACAACTGTCTATAAAATTTTTTCTGTGTCTTTCTGTCCTTTACGAAAAAGTAATTTCTGTCAAGTCTAACAGATGGGTCTGTTACACATAATATGCTTGACTACTGCATATTTTCAAAAAGACGGTACACTACATTTATATTTTGTTTTTAAAATTAACTGTGGTTTTTTCTCATGTATTTCCATTATAATGTTCCAAATGGGCACATGTTACTGTACGCGTCTGCTAGGCGGCGCAATTCATATTGTTGTCGTAGCAACAATGTAAGCCACTGGGCCGATCCGTTTGATGATGTTCCCAGCTCGGCACATGTGGCAAAGGCTAGAACGTAATATTTTACTTTTGAGTGGACCATAGCTGCTCCAAATTCTGATTACTGCTTTTCAGCAATGTAATTTTTCTAAGTAACCTTTACGCATCATGAAAATTGTCATCATGGTTAATGTGTTTTTGCTCATACCTCATTTCCAATGTATTATTTTACAGGATTTAGCAACATTTATTCTGATGAAGACACTCCTAGTAGGTGTCGAAACCTATACCAATGTACCTACCATTTATGTGCAACCAGTTGGCTGTTTAATACTATACTGATACTGAGATACGTGTTTGAGCCTTTTCGACGTAGGTATAACAGCAATTGCAATACACTTGGACTGTCTCAAAGGTTATTAAAACGTATGGAATAGTAAATGGAGCTCATTATTGTATCTTGTGATAGAAAAAGTAGGAACTGTGCTCTAAATATTTGAGACGAAAGTGAATGTTAACTCCTGCGTGGTCCCAGTAGTGATGCAGAGTTGTTTTAGATTTCCCTAGGCATTTAAAAGAACTAATGTTACTAAACATTACGAAGTTATTGTTACAGAAAGCTTAGAGTACTAATAAATATCATACCACTGTCAAGCTGGAAGATAGCAAAGTGTGAATTTCAAGTAAGTGAAAATTACTTTATTTTACAGAGGACGTACTGACTGGATACTGGTACGAATCGATCTGAGGCCAATTTCTCTTTTGTGTAGACACAAGTTACACTAGTCCTCCAAGTGGTAGTGAGAGCGGTATTTTAAAGAAATGTTGATACTGGTGCAGTTATACCAAATCTCCTACTAGCTGCTATTTGTAACTGTGTTGTTGCATTAGGCAGGAAGATAACCAACAACTGAATAACTGTTCTCATGATTTAATCATAAACCTTTTCTGTTGATTAGTAAATTCATCAGTATTTTGTACATAATATTTGGCACATGTATTTTCATTTGTAGGAGAAGTGATAATTACTTACTGTTTTTTAGTTATTTATCATGGGTAAACGAACATTTAGATGGTTTTTCTGGGAGAAATTTGGATGTTATACGATTGAAGGTATTTACACATAGCGCATGAGCGTCTTGAAAGTTTCTGATTAATGAACGGTGCACACTGCTCGCGACCGTTTACTTTTCCATTGGTATTAACAAGTACTTCCATGTATTATAATAGTAGTGCATGGCATTGCGGTGACTGCCCACTCTCTTTTATCGCCTGAGGGTACACACGGCTTACTTTTTATAGGTAGAATGATTGACACATGACCAAGCATGTTAGTGACCTCCGTATTCTCCAAGAGGCAACGCAAAACAAATTAAAATAGATTAATGAAAAGAAGGGAAGTACTGAAACTTTTAGCTGTCCCCATAAAGGCGGTGCTGCAGTCATTAACTTGCCTGCCACACCAGCATTGAGTTCAAAGGACAAACAGATGTATTTCGCTACAAAAACGAAGTCTGGTCATAAGTAGTCTACGTGTACTTCATTACCATCCTCTACCAGTCAGCCTAAAGCACATACCTATAAAGCAAGATATCAGACCCTCTAACGGTGGAGCTTTGCTGACATCTGAAGGGAGAGAGTGTCTGATGGATCTAGAAACATGTTTGGATGATCAACTAAGTCAATCTACCCTCCATACAACACTTTGAGTTCCAGTCCTAGACTACAGGTCTTACATAGGAATAATCCTATTGGTTACAATTTCTTCTATCTTCTAGTGGAATGTTAGCAGTTATAGCGCACATTTGGAGAAAATAAAACTGCTAGTAAAAGAAAGGTCTCAGGAAGTCGTATGTTGACAATATTTAATCTTCAAGGAGGCACGACGTACCTATCAAACGAATAATGGTAATTTCTCTCTGTTCTACGATGCAACACACGAGTACCGTCCTGCAAGGTGGCAGAATAAATGGTCAGATTCACACCTTACATGAGAGCTTTATACATCGCAACGAGAAGGTGAAGATGACACTTAACGTAATTCAGCGGTTATGAGAACATTTGCCTGTCAGTATGTAATGCATGAAGGCCAAGCAACTGTAATTAACGCACCGTTCCTATACAATGCATGTCTTTGAGTGGAAGGTGGAACAGGAAACACGAGTCGTTTCTAGTTTGAAAAGTCAGGCGGACACAGGCATAGTGAAGGCATGCTGCAGGGGTTACGACAGAAACCACTTAAAGGGGTAATAGGAGGAAGGTCAGCGACCCCAACCAGGTGATTCAGATGAGAGGACCGCGTGTAGCGGCACATCTGCTTTAGGGACAGAGAAAAAGGTTCAGAAAGCAGCATTTCGGAATTCCAAAGAGATATGAGCAAAAACTAGTAACGCATTTCGATCACATGTCCAGTGAATGCCACACACAGAAAGGTCAATGTACTTTAGACGTCTAGGATGGGCACAAAACGTTCGTTTGGCGGAAACGCACTAGGAAGGAGAAAAATACTGAAGTTTCGAAGCTGTTTTATAGAAGAGACATTGCGATTGGTAGAGAGTTTCCACAAAATAAGAGAAACGCTCCTATTGCTCGAAAAAGGTCGTGATGTGAAGAACGAATAAAAGCAGGTGGGAGGGAGGAGGTTCGACCATGAGTAAGACGAGAGAAAAACTTTCGAGGACTCTTCTCTGAACTGGCGTCAAGTGCAGAACGAAGCTCTTATCGCTCTGTACGACGCAGAGAGGAAATTTGTGTGGACACTGCATTCATAGCGGCTGCAATCCAGCTAGGGATTAGCTGTGGCACCGCTTAGCTCCAACTGTGGAGAAACGAACCAGCCGAATTAGTTAAATGTTCTTGATAGAACTAAGAGGGCACTATAATATGCTCGCTGTTCCGACCATGCGCGTGTATATCGCCACGTACTAAGGCTGGGCTGAGTACATGTTTTCTTTTCTCGCATAACGAGAAACATAGGGAAAGTTTCTGCTGGAAAGTTCAGCAAGCCTGATTAGTTTTGTAGGAATTTCAGTGGGAGAGAGTGGCGTTGCAGTCGGCAGCTCGTCGCAGCTTCAGGTAAATACCGCATGCAGAGGCATAAACTTTGTTGGTGCACCAGCTTGCGTCCACTGTAAACTCGAGTGTCCTTGGGTAATGTTGCGCCCAAATTTGTCATAGAACTAGCCAAACACTGTAGTTTTGATTGTCATCATAAATAGTGCCGAATCTTGAACAGAATCGGACATTTTCGTAGTACTGACCAACATCATAACGTATGTGTAAGAGCAATTTTGTGAGGAATCTCCCAATTAAACTTTCATATTATTGTGCTTATAATTAATGTTCATTCAGAGAGTTAATATTTAAAAGTGTTGTATATAGGATTATTTCACTTTTTGATGTTCGCGTGATGTGTTATCCATTTCGTTGTTTTTATGTCGTCGCTTTGAAGACTGTGTAAAGGCTGTTAGTTTTGTGCAAAAATTTGCGAGTTCAAACTTGTAATTTTTACACACTTATTCTCAATTCTAGGATAAGCACTCACGTTACACTCCCACCAGTCTCATGGCTGCAGTAGCAGTACTTGCGGCATCTCGTCTTCTAGGAAGCTCTATGCACATTCAACTGCAGGAAACATCAGACAGCACAGCATTTACCGCTCTCATGAGGCAACCGTCCCAGCCATTCCTGTCAGTAGATGACAGTAAGGCTTCCACGATGTGCTCTGCGGCTCTTCTACCGTCTGCCCCAGGGGTCGGATATCTGAGAAGTTGCTAATGTTAGAGGACATCTGGATACTGGGGGAATGCGTTTCTGCACGGCCACTGCGTCGTTGTCCGCTATATATCTCTGCTTACGCACTCTTGCCATCGCAGAGACCATTACATAGCAAGTGTCAGTGATCTACACTCATGTTCTTTTTTTTCCATCTGGATCCATTAGCTAAGACTACAACGCCCAAACAAAGGCCACCTAGGTGGATGTTCAGAGGAGCGAACTGGTCGCTATGCAGTCAACCTACGGTTAGTGGGTGAATCATCTCACAATTACGATGCCGAATGCCGTTGACTCTTGAATTCCTGAATACTCCAGCCACCCTAAAAGAAAAGCCATCCCTTGGTGGAATGAGGAATGTCAGCTGTCAGCTAGAAACAGGTGCGCTTTGTTGTGCAGACTTAAGGCCAAGTGGAGACAATCTCGCATCCCTTCGATGGGCAAGGACAAAACCTTTATTGCGACACATGGGCTGTGGGTCATTGTGATCAAAGGTCAATAGTAGAGTTAGGGTGAGAGGACCAGTGCACGCCTGGAGGCGTCAGTGATACAGCAGTATCTGTAATGATGTTTATTTATCATGAATTTATAGGGGTATAGGTGTTTTCAGAGCTGCAGTCGGCAGACGGGCGTAAGTGCATGTGCCATGAAGGAGTGCTGAAGCTTTGTAAGCGAGTCGTGACGTCACCGTCAAGGGTCAGTGATGAGGCTGCGAGCTATGCTGGCGACAGTGGAGGGGGGAGGGGCGGCGAAGAAGACGCTGGACGCTGACCTAATATGATGCCTCCCGCCTCAGCGCTCTCGAGGACAGCCCGTCGTACACTCAGCTGGAGCCTCCAGATTCAGACTCAGGATATTAGTTGTCGCGAAGACTAGCTCCTGGTTAATCATGAATCGAACAAGACTGTAGCAGATGCTCACTAGTCGACTACGAGGCTGTGAGGACTCGCCTCGCCTGGTCTGTGGGAAGATGGAAGCTTGCCGATCATCCTCATTGACCCAGTAGTCGAGGAGGGCAGGCTGCACGCCATTCTTCTCATCCGAAATGAAGCAGTAGGCAGCATCGCCTGACCATGGCTGCAATTCGGTGTTGAAGTAGCAAGCAAGTAGCAGGCTGCCTATCATCTAACAGTTTGTCATGATTTCACTGGAAATACGTTTCATTTTGTAGTGGTGATCATGCACTGGAGCTACGTAGCATTACCTCACAGCTTTTTAAGTTGGTTAGCAGCGCTTGCCTTTCTTTCTGCCTCTTTCTGAGGACTGTTGTGCGGCTAGTATGCATAATAGCCCGCTGCTAACATACCCTGTCCAATACGACGCTGCAGTGCATGTCTTATTCAGAAGTATGATGCAGTGTTGATGGTTGACGACGTATGGAAGTTTCGGTCTGGCCAGGAAGTGCTCTCGATTAGTTTAATAGTAAAGCGACCGCTCGGGATGAATTGGTTCGAGCCCCGGTCTGACACATATTTTCACAATCTACACTCCATTATACACTTAATGGTGTCCATGTTCGCATCGGTGAATACATTTTATGTACTCTGTTCAAATCTAGCCTGGTAGAACTTCTTTTTAAGTCTACACCTGTACAGCGCAATTATTCTGCTGTGCAACGCTCTCCCCTGTTTCAAAAAATTCATGCCATATTTTGCCTTTGATTATCCTCTACACTAATGTCCTAGATCTACTTGCATTGTGCAATGGGTACAAACTCTGTTGTTCGTGGGAACTGACTTATATCAATCCTTTCCTAAGTCTACATCATTGCGGTGGCCGTGCGGTTCTAGGCACTGCAGTCCGGAACCGCAGGACTGCTACGGTCGCAGGTTCGAATCCTGCGTCGGGCATGGATGTGTGTGATGTCCTTAGGTTATTTAGGTTTACGTAGTTCTAAGTTCTAGGGGACTGATGACCTAAGATGTTAAGTCCCATAGTGCTCAGAGCCATTTGAATCTATATCATTACTCTTAGGTTAGTTTTTATAAATTATACTGGTTTTTCAGTTTTCTTAATCTACGTTTCGTGAGTTATGATATTAACTACTCGACAGGTACCTAATGAGTTGGTTAGTTTGGAGGATGGATGTTTCTACACCTGAGACAGAAGGAAAGTGTACAAATTGCTATCAGAAACACGGCAAGAGTAGTGGTCGATATGCTTGTTGGTACCACGTTTCGGCGTCGGTTCTCCTGGTATTACTGAATCTATTGCAGCATTTGCCCCATCAAAAATTTGCCTTCTTCAGATACAATCAGTGTGTTCAAAGAAAGTTTCAGTGACATTTCACAGTGCTGTTAAGGTTAATTAGTTTTTGAGTTAGCAGTACGTCAGATGATTTCTCTGGCCAATATAATGGAGAATGAGTGAATTAGAGTACAGTTGTATCCATGATTATAACTGGGAGGAGAAGTGCCGTTCACCAAAATGCCACTATCACGTAACTCCAACTTACCGTCCCCTAAGAATTTTTCGTTCTTATAGAAATTCGTAATTACAGTTTCCGGTGCAGAGACTGAATGCATGCAGTGTGTTCCACCGGTGACGGCGTGTAACAACACCAGGATTACCACGATCCGTCCTGCTGTTCGTGATGATTCGTCATATAGGGAAAGAAACTTCCACCATTCCCTTTTCCCTTACAAAAACACGTACACACAATAAAACAACTAAGAAATAATATCAAACTAGTAGAAAACTTCAATGACCGGCTGAACCAGTACAGAATACGTTTGACAAGAATAGGGCAACGCGTAGACATAACACAGCTAAACTTAAATATTACTATTTGTTGCGTGACCTTAATGCGTAACGTACACTATGCATATCGTGCTTGTCCAATGGTGTACCCTTCTGAACTTTTTTGGCATTTTCGTGAGCCCTGACTTCATCGTCGGGATCTGTTCCAATGCATCGTCCGTTCGTCCAAATTCTTTAACTTACTTAATGTAACAATAGAAGTTTTAGTTGGAAACTGTACTTTAACGTTAATTGAAGAAGTCATCTCGATGAACTGTTAGGGAGCCTGATATTTAGTCAAGAACATTTCGCGTTGCCCATAGGCGTGTAGTGGTTGGTGGCAAATACCCAATGACGCTCTCTACATCACAATAATATTCCTGCATGTTGTGTAGACCGTTCTTGTCGTTCCAATTCTTCAGTACTGGCTCACTTTAGTTTGTGACAAATCTCCTGTATTCTTTTAGGAAATTCCCTAACGGGTCCCTAAAACATCAGGTCCAATAATTTTAATAGGTATTCTTTACAAAGCAATTCTTTGTTGACTAAGTTCAGCTCTTCACACATAAGGCACACAATCCTTTATGTAGCGCTCAAAATCACTTTCCTTATTCTCTACCAGAATCTTCCCACTAATCGTCAGTCTATTGCTCAGCGTCTTCCATGGTCTGGCAACACACGGCCATGTGCTCGATACAGAACTTTGTCAATGAATGCTGCCGGAACCACCACTCACGTTCCGCATTTCGTTATTCCCTCATGTGTCGAAAACTGTGATTGTGACCTGAAGGCCTGATAGACTTGTGCTCTCTGTTACCCTGTGAAACTTCTGCTTAGCGTTTTTAGCACAGAAGCTTTCGTACTTAACGTATATGGATTTGTGTGCCTTCTACCCGGTTTATTGACCTCCTCATAATCAAACTCACTGAGTTTGAATGCTCATCTTGTTAATCTACTAGACAGTTCATTCAGCCCCAACACACATTTGAATGAAGCATTGTCAGACACTAACCTCAAACTTCCGTCCATATAAATATCAACAAAAGTGCACTGCTCCCCATATCACTGCCAACATTTTTTTCCCAGTGGTGGAGTAGTTACTCTCTGCTTTGTTCAGTTGCCTTGATGCCTGTGCCACTGCATGTTCCTGGCCAACGATAGTTAGGTTCAGTACACCACTAAACGTTCCACTGCTAGTGTTTCGAGAATCAGGAATAACTATTTCTGGATCAGAAACCAAAGCCACCTTCAAAGCCGCTTGACGTTCAGCTAACCACAGAAATTTCACATCCTCCCACAACGATCGATTCGAGGGTTCTGAAATCTGCTCAAAATTCTCTAAAAATTTGCAAATATTAAATATTACATAAACCCTGGAACAACTATGGTTGTTTAGTGGTTTGTGGTTCTGTGAAGTTCTGGACTGCCTCTGTTAGGCGAGGATCATCTTGAACACATTCCCCTTCAATCACATGACAAAGGCAGGCTTCTACAAAATGGGAGCTGCCACAGCTAAGTGTCGTATTTGCAGATTGTATCCTGTTTAACACGTTTTCCTTTCGCTTCATATGCTTTGAGAGTATTAGGATGACCCACAGATACAATATGCAACATTTCGGCTTGAAACCATGAACAACGCCATCTTATACACTACTGGACATTAAAATTGCTACACCACGCAGATGACGTGCTACAGACGCGAAATGTAACCGACAGGAAGAACATGCTGTGATCTGCAGATGATTAGCTTTTCAGAGCATTCACACAAGGTTGACGCAGGTGGAGACACCTACAACGTGCTGACATGAGGAAAGTTTCCTACCGATTTCTCATACGCAAACAGCAGTTGACGGGCGTTGCCTGGTAAAGCATAGTTGTGATGCCTCGTGTAAGGACCAGAAATGCGTACCATCACGTTTCCGACTTTGATAAAGGTCGGATTGTGGCCTATCCCTATTGCGGTTTATCGTATCGCGACTTTGCTGCTCCCGTTGATCGAGATCCAACTACTGTCAGCAGAATATGGAATCAGTGGGTTCAGAAGGGTAATACGGAACGCCGTGCTGGATCCCAAGGGCCTCGTATCACTATCAGTCGAGATGACAGGCATCTTATCCGCATGGCTGTATCGGATCGCGCAGCCACGTCTCGATCCCTGAGTCAACAGATGGGGACATTTGCAAGACAACAGCCATCTGCACGAACAGTTCGACGACGTTTGTAGCAGCATGGACTATCAGCTAAGAGACCATGGATGCGGTTACCCTTGACGCTGCATCACAGACAGAAGCGCCTGCGATGGTGTACTCAACGACGAACCTGGGTGCATGAATGACAAAACGTAATTTTTTGGGATGAATCCAAATTCTGTTTACAGCATCATGATGGTCGCATCCGTGTTTGGCGACATCACGAAGAACGCAACGTTAGAAGATTGTATTCGTCATCGCCGTACTGGCGTATCACCCGACGTGATGGTATGGGGTGTCGTTGGTTACACGTCTCGGTCACCTCTTGTTCGCATTCACGGCACTTTGAACAGTGGACGATACATTTCAGATGTGTTACGACCCATGGCTCTACCCTTCATTCGATTCCTGCGAAACCCTACATTTCAGCAGGATAACGCAGGACCACATGTTGCAGGTCCTGTACGGGCTTTTCTGGATACAGAAAATGTTCTACTGCTGCCCTGGCCAGCACATTATGCAGATCTCTTACCAATTGAAAACGGCTAGTCAATGGTGGCCGAGCAACTGGCTCGTCACAATACGCCATTCACTACTCTTGATGAACTGTGGTATTGTGGTGAAGCCGCATGGGGAGCTGTACCTGAACACGCCCTCCAAGCTCTGTTTGACTCAATGCCCATGGGTATCAAGGCCATTATTACGGTTAGAGGTGGTTGTTCTGGGTACTAATATCTCAGGATCTATGCACCCAAATTGCGTGAAAATGTAATCACATGTCAGTTCTAGTATAATATATTTGTCCAATGAATACCCATTTATCACCTGCATTTCTTCTTGCTGTAGCAATTTTAATGGCCAGCACTGTACTTTATGCAATATGGCTGGCGTATTGTTTAGCCCAAATGACATCCAGTTGTACTAGTAACGTCCTCGTGGGACTAGGAATGTGGTCTTTTGTCTACATCTAGTTGGTGATAGCTGCTTCTCAGATCCCTTGTTGTGAAGTAATAATACAAGACAAATAGGCGCCTAACACGATCTTCGCATTCAGGCAGTGGTAAACATAACATATGTAATAGGGCTGTTTAGGTTTTTTTATTGGTAACGCCACATAGCGCTCTGTATGAAAAATCACTGGCTGTGCTGTGTGCAGTTAGTGGCTGGTTGGCATTGTTGTAATACTCGCCATTGTAGTGTTGGGCAGCTGGATGTTAGCGGCGCGTAGCGCTGCGCAGTTGAAGGTGAGCCGCCAGCAGTGGTGGATATGGGGAGAGAGATGGCGAAGTTTTGATATTTGTAAGAAGGATGTCATGAACTGCTATATATATATATTATGACTATTAAGGTAAACACATTGTTAGTTCTCTATTAAAATCTTTCATTTGCTAACAGTACCTATCAGTAGTTAGTGCCTTCCGTAGTTTGAATCTTTTATTTAGCTGGCAGTAGTGGTGCTCGCTGTATTGCAGTAGTTCGAGTAACGAAGATTTTTGTGAGGTAAGTGATTTGTGAAACGTATAGGTTAATGGTCAGGGCCATTCTTTTGTAGGGATTTTTGAAAGTCAGATTGCGTTGCGCTTAAAATATTGTGTGTCAGTTTAAGTATAGTCGTGTATAATTTTTTCTAAGGGGGCGTTTCGTATGTCGACCCTTAGGCGAGGATACATCACTGGAATCTTCTGATTTTATCTTGTAGTTAGTGTAATTACTGTAGCTATTGTTTATTGCTAGCGCGTAATTATAGAGAGAATTTCCTTTGTAGTTTTTCATTGTTGTGCAGTAAAACACTTGTGGCATGCTTGTAGATTTGCACCAAATATTTCGCAGCTATGCTTGCAATTAACGAGATATTATTATCAGTGCTACGTTAATGTGTTCTCTTATTTTTACTCTTCAAATTGTGTTTTTCTGTGTTATCGTGTGAAATATTGTGACAATAATGGCGTGTGAAAAACGTAATACTAAGCTCCAAAGTAAACTGAGAAATGACATTGAAGACGAAAGCAGTGTGTTATCGCCACCGAGTAATGAATTAACTAATGTTCAAAGTAGTAATTTGGTAATTGTGCATAGGGAAATGGAGCGGGCTGCAAATAATGGTGTAGACAGTAAAACAATTAGTGAACAGGGAAGCATTATCGATCCATCGGTCAGCAACAGCACGCCTCAGGAGTCCGAAATGACAGGACACTATCTTACAAATACTGTAGATTCAGGTTTTGCGTCCTCACCGCTTTCTCAAATAAGTCAAGACACATTTTCTGCTTTTCAAAATGCGAATATTGTCGGTTCAAATGCACTGCCGAATAGCACTGAGGAACATGTTTCAGACACCAGTGCATTGTTATTACAGTTAATGCAACAAATGGGACAAAGGCTACAAAAGTTAGACACAACACTTGAACAAAATCAGAAACAAATGGGACAAAATCTTCAAAAGTTAGACACAATGGAACAAAATCTTCAAAAGTTGGACACGATGGAAGAAAATCTTCGAAAGTTAGATATCACACTTGAACAAACACGTGAAGGTTTAACTCCTGAGTTACTTAAAATTGAATCGAAATGTCAAAAAATATGTAATGACGTAAAAACACAAATTTGTGAGCACTTCCAACCTATTTTTTCGCATCATGAAAATGCATTACAGAATCATGAAGCAGCCATAAAAGAACTGCAAACTATTGTTCATGAAAATCACGACACCTTGCAAGCTAAAATGGACTCTGTTGCATCCACCGATTCGGTTATGCAACTTGCAAGAACTGAGGAAAACTTAAAGGACACAGTAGATTCGATTTTAGCACAAATGGACACGCTGAAACTTGGTTCAGAAAAACACACTGAGGAAATGTATTCACTATCGGAGAAAGTAGCCGAACTTTCGGATCAGTTCACTAATTTATCTAGAAAGGTAGATGATGATCTGAATGACACAAGACCCATAGCCTTCACTGACACAGAAGAGTATGAACAAATTAGAAAATTCAAACAAAATCAAAATCAAATCAATAAACAGTACCAAAAAAAAATCCAGGAAGTACAAGATCAGTTGACGCAGGTAATACAAAAATTACATATTTCAGAGGACACTCGCGCTCCAACACGGGAAGAGAGACTTAGAAATACGGAAAAGCCACAAAATAATAACACAGGGCATTTCGGAAATTATGAAAGAAATTGGCAAGGTGCACCGAATTTTGAGATGGAACCGCCGACACGACGTAACAATGACCGATATGCGACTCGCCGACACGATGATTTTGACTATAAGCTGTTCATTACTACACATAGATTCAAAACATTTAAGAATTCTGGCAACGACATTCATCCACGAGCATGGCTTCATCAATTCTCTCATTGTCTTCCTCCCAACTTGTCACTGCAGCACAGATTAGATTTTATGTGTGGCTACTTAGAGAATGAACCAGCTGTAAGAATGCGATCGGTCATTCACGATGGTTACAGTGAAGGAGAATTTTATCATGCCTTCCTCTCAGCATATTGGTCTCAAGCTACTCAAGACCGAATAAAGCATAGCATCGTAATGATGAAACATTTCGAACAATCTGAATTCTCCAGTCTTGTGAAATATTTTGAAGACATGTTGCACAAGAATCAGTACCTGTCAAACCCAAAGAGCCCCTCAGAATTCATCCGCAATTTGCTTAATCAAATTGCCTGAACATTTCAGAAATATTATTTTGGCTGGACGTTGCAAAAGATGACATTGAAGCTTTTCAGGAATTCTTACAAGAATTAGAAATTGCCACAGACCGTAGCTGGATACGGAAACAGGAAAATAATCACTACAGGTCACATCCATCACAAATTCGTGACGACAGAAACAATAACTGGACACGACAAGTCTATTGTCACAAGGCAAATCGTGACCAAATCAGACACCACCCATATGACAACCACTGGAAGAGTAATAATAGTTAGAGAGAAAGATCGCATTTCCGTAGTAATGAATATGACAGAGATAACCATAGAAACAGACAATATGGGAACAAAAACAATTATTAACAAGGGAGACAGAATAACTTCA
Organism: Schistocerca gregaria; assembly: GCF_023897955.1. NCBI lineage: Eukaryota > Metazoa > Arthropoda > Insecta > Orthoptera > Acrididae > Schistocerca > Schistocerca gregaria. The sequence goes on from NC_064925.1 coordinate 434,313,774, forward strand.
GACGCAACGGTCCAGTGCGCAATTACGATTCAGGGAGAAATTCTCCACCACATGACCGACAAACAAGAAACTATGTAAACTACGAACAAAACGACAGACCTGAATTCCATCAGAATTGGCGAGCTTCAAACAGGGCAGGGCCTTCTCGTCAAGGTGAATTTGTAGAAGTTAGGTCTCCTAATCCCAATAGCGGCGCTCGCCAACAAAGAGACAGACAATGACTCGCACCGCAGGCAGCCGCGTGCACCAGCTGGCTCACAGAAAAATAACACAGACGCTAACCTTGAGAAAAATTCCAGTATTCTTTACCGACGTATACCACATGATAATTGCGTTGAAGTTAACTCTCAGCACTAGGAAGAATAAAGGATTGTACTACATTTCACATGTAAAAACGTTTATTGAAAGATAATCTGCTTTTTAACTTTGTCTTTGCCATATAACTTTTCACTTTACATTACTACTATGCTTTGTCAGACTTAAGAAATTGTTAACATGCAACAATGTTTGAAGTTAAATATCCAGTCAAGAGCCAAGAGAATTTATTTAAACATAAATTACGAATGCATTGTTATAGTGAACAGACGACACAGTGTCATTGTGTGTGTGTACATTCTTGCTTGTTAGTGACACGATTACGTAACGACCATAAGGCTCACATACTTAGAACATTTACCAGAACTGCTAATGAGATTTTAATGCAACATTTTGGTTTACTTGAAAATACATTCTGGATTTAAAGTACCTTCTGTGAGATACCAGATGACACTGTGGTTAGTATATGCGGCAGCTACACGATTATATCACGACGCTACTAATGAGTGACAATTTACAATGTTGCTTTTGCGGTGTATCTGTTTTATATCTGCACAATTTTTCTGAATTATTCTGGAATGTAAAACATGTTTTACTAGTAACTTTTGTGGTATAGCTACAGTGAGACAGCCTTTTCCGTAGCACAACAATACGTTACATTATAGTACTTCCTTCATCACGATAAGGTATGTAACAACTACAATATCTATATGCATAGCATTTCACTTTTGTTTATCATGAGGTAAGTACATTGACATCTGCAGAACTTAGCTTTCGGAGGACGATAACTACGACACTTCCACAGAGATTATCTTACAACACGACGCACAGTTTAGCGCTACAGGACACGCATTTGAGTGATTAATTTTGTACTTAAAACATTTATTTTTAAAGATATTTGAAGTACAATGATACAAAGGTTTTCCGTGATACATTTCATTCCATTGCTGTAATCTGCAAAACCTGAGGATATAATTACATTCATCCTCAGGGGGGTACACGCTTACTTTGTGTACCATGTGTTTGGCAAGCACAAGAAGCCCTAGCTAATTTGGTATTTGCTTATACAACTTTACACATCGGTACCATATTTCTCCAAGACAGAATTACACAGCTACCTGATTATTTAATAGAGAAACAAACATTTTTTTACTATGTCAGTGACAGATGTTTACGTAATTACACAGTTGGATTGCTTCACACTTACGAAATTGTATTATGTCTATACTTTGTGAACTGTTCATATTTTTTCAGAACAATTGTGGTACTATGAGAGCTTTGAATGATGTATTTGGTATGGGATCATGATTTTTAAAGTATGTTTGAGGTAGATGGCACTTTTGACATGAGCACAGAATTTTTTTTAGGTTTTGAAATTATTGAAGGAAGCCACGACGATTTTGAGATTTGGCTGAGGTTTTATGATGTTATGATGACGATGTGTATTACGCTGTTGCGGTATGTTGATGATCAATAAGCTGATGCTGTATGAGGAATTTGATTATGCTACGTATTTCTTATGGTGAAATATTGAAGAAGTGTCGACGAATATGCATATGTGTAATAAGGTAAGGAATAATGAGTAGTGTTTAAGGACTCTGGTTTGTGAAAAAGGATGATGGAAACCAAGAATCGTACTTTAAGAATAATGAAATGTAGGTATATGTGTAAATGTATCACAACGCCGACGAAAATTTTTTGGACCCTGTTATATTTATAGGATTTTGTTTCTACACATTTGTAACGCAAATTCTCAACCTGTGAAATTTTTTTATATGGGACTGCCACTGTAGCGGAAACTGGTGTCGTAAGTATTTCGGTAAGACAGTTAAGTGACCACCTGCACGTAATGCGTCGTGGGCACCCAGCTGCGCGACAGCCACCTGACAAAAGAAAGACATTAGGCGGAGAAAAAGAAAGAGGCCATTATTCTCGCTATTGACATTTCCTTGTTGAAAGCATTGCAAATACGACACGCTCAAACTTAAAAACATATAATTACACTGTGGAGCTCTTAATTTATGATATTTACTGAAATGAAATGATGCGAAACATTTCACGTCTATTGTCTTGCTAGTTGAAGGATTGTTTACTGCATTATGAAACGCCATATTGCTAGTGAATGACGCTTCACGCCTTGCTTTGTATATTTCGTTTAATATCTAGTTTCTAGCTGCACTGCAGCATTGGTTAAAGTAAAATTTTAGAGATGTATTAATATAAATATTTTCTGTCTACAGATCCAGTATATAATAAAAATGTGATATACTTCTAAAAAAATTGAGGGAGCACAAAAAGATATTTCCCTTCACAGGAACTGCATAGATAATTTTCTTTTCAAGTAATTTATTTCGTAGAATAAGTTGTGGTGCACCACTTTAATTACAGAGACATTAAGATGTGAATATACATTTCCCTAATGTGCATTGCTGTCTTTAGTGTACTATTTTTTTTGTTTGAACTTTGTCATCTTTAGATATAAGTTATTGCATTTGCTGCTGCTGTTTGCCAGGCATAATGTTACTGAATTTGGATTTATATTACTCTGTTAAGCCAGTTTTACTACTGATTTATTTTTCTTGTTGCTGTTCATTGCTTCATATTAGTTGTAATGTTGCATTTGAATTGCTAAGTCCTATATTGCTGCCTTTTTTTCCAATTTGCATTTTTCTTTGTCATTGTTGTTTGTGTTAATTGTTTTGTGCTGCTGCATTGCGTCGTCCCTTGGTTTAGCATCTGAGCTGAGTAGGTTTAAGTTAGCTTAAGAGGGGGTAGACTATATATGAAACTAACTATGATGAATTGGAAGAAAAGCATTGAGAAGCTATAAGAAAATGGTTTGGCCAAAAAAGTTGTGTAGAATGGAGAAAAACTATTTTTGAAAGAGGATGTGAACATAATAGAGAAAGTATGCTTGGATAAGTTTTTTTTTTTTTTTTTTTTTTTTTTTTGGCTGGAGCAAATGTTGAAATAAGAGGGACGATCTATGGAATGAAGTTTTGGGTTGGACTGCAGTACCAAATGTTACACTGAAAACAAACCCTGTCCTTTCCTTGTGTTATCCCACTATGTGTTTGTGTACCCTTGTGTATTTATGTTCTTACGGTCTTTATATGTTTATCTGATAAGACTTATGTTGCAGAATTTTTGTAATACTCAGCTACATGAACTATGATGAGGAATACTGTTATCTTCAAATATAATTTGCATTAATAATATGTTATTTACTTTGTAAAGATGTTAAACATCATCAATTCTGTTCTGTTTTAATGCTCATGTGTGAAATTGATGTTTCTAAAGTTATTCTGATCTTTTAGATACACTCCTGGAAATGGAAAAAAGAACACACTGACACCGGTGTGTCAGACCCACCATACTTGCTCTGGACACTGCGAGAGGGCTGTACAAGCAATGATCACACGCACGGCACAGCGGACACACCAGGAACCACGGTGTTGGCCGTCGAATGGCTCTAGCTGCGCAGCATTTGTGCACCGCCGCCGTCAGTGTCAGCCAGTTTGCCGTGGCATACGGAGCTCCATCGCAGTCTTTAACACTGGTAGCATGCCGCGACAGCGTGGACGTGAACCGTATGTGCCATTCGCAGCCTTCTCCATGAAGCTGGGCTACGGTCCCGCACACCGTTAGGCCGTCTTCCGCTCACGCCCCAACATCGTGCAGCCCACCTCCAGTGGTGTCGCGACAGGCGTGAATGGAGGGACGAATGGAGACGTGTCGTCTTCAGCGATGAGAGTCGCTTCTGCCTTGGTGCCAATGCTGGTCGTAAGCATGTTTGGCGCCGTGCAGGTGAGCGCCACAATCAGGACTGCATACGACCGAGGCACACAGGGCCAACACCCAGCATCATGGTGTGGGGAGCGATCTCCTACACTGGCCGTACACCTCTGGTGATCGTCGAGGGGACAATGAATAGTGCACGGTACATCCAAACCGTCATCGAACCCATCGTTCTACCATTCCTAGACCGGCAAGGGAACTTGCTGTTCCAACAGGACAATGCACGTCCGCATGTATCCCGTGCCAACCAACGTGTTCTAGAAGGTGTAAGTTAACTACCCTGGCCAGCAAGATCTCCGGATCTGTCCCCCATTGAGCATGTTTGAGACTGGATGAAGTGTCGTCTCACGCGGTCTGCATGTCCAGCACGAACGCTGGTCCAACTGAGGCGCCAGGTGGAAATGGCATGGCAAGCCGTTCCACAGGACTACATCCAGCATCTGTACGATCGTCTCCATGGGAGAATAGCAGCCTGCATTGCTGCGAAAGGTGGATATACACTGTACTAGTGCCGACATTATGCATGCTCTGTTGCCTGTGTCTATGTGCCTGTGGTTCTGTCAGTGTGATCATGTGATATATCTGACCCCAGGAATGTGTCAATAAAATTTCCCCTTCCTGGGACAATGAATTCACGGTGTTCTTATTTCAATTTCCAGGAGTGTATTTACTTATGTCATAATTCCTGTAACACTGCTGTATATGTTTAGTTCGATTCTTTTGTAAAGCCTGTATTACTACAAATGTTGTCCGTATTATTATGTTTTTAATGATGTATTTTGTACCTTTGTTATTGTATTGTTATGTTATAAAATTATAATTGACATCAGTTCATCAAATTAAATAACTTGTCAGTTACATTTCACTGCACACGTTTCTGTTGGTCATAGTATATGGACAATATGTGAGAAGTAGGTACTGATAGTGTTTGCACGTGTGATAATAATTCAGCAAGGGACTGGATAACACCATTGTTGGTTCTAAGGATAATTCCACAAACTTTATGAGTACACAAGTGGTGGTTTATGGGCTTGCTATATTCTCTGCAAGACTCTTTGATGGTGGTTGTGCACCTGCACAGTCGCAAAAGATGGCTGCTGGCCGTCTCTACATGGACTACAGTGGGTCTGCATCTTTGATTGTCCACCAATATCATTATTTCTACAAGGACGACAATCTCTACCAGGACTACAGTTGGTGTGCTCTGTGATGACCTACCTACCAATATCCTTCAACTTCGACTGGCTCTGCTGTGGGTTTGCTCTCTTGTGGCCCATTACCTGTCTGCATGTCAATAGTCAGCACTGTCTTTCCGTTGGAAGGGCTACACTACTTCTTCAAGACTGCATGGAAATCCACTTCTTCTGTGTGCATTCTCTTTTACTGCTCAGACTTTGAGAAAAACACTGCAATTTTACTGTGATGAATGATCAGGACTGTCTTTATGCACTGTGAGAAAATTTTAGCTTTTGACCAACATTGTATCAATAAGTGTGTGCATTTCATTTCTTTGTTATTGTAATTATGAAAAATTTTTCAAATCTGTGTTGGCCACTGCCAAAAACAATTTGTGAAATTTTTTATAGGGAGCATGGGGGCTATGTAAGTAGGCTGTTTAGGTTTTTTTATTGGTAACGCCACATAGCGCTCTATATGAAAAATCACTGGCTGTGCTATGTGCAGTCAGTGGCTGGTTGGCATTGTTGTAATACTCGCCATTGTAGTGTTGGGCAGCTGGATGTTAGCGGCGCGTAGCGTTGCGCAGTTGGAGGTGATCCGCCAGCAGTGGTGGATGTGGGGAGAGAGATGGCGGAGTTTTGAAATTTTGTAAGAATGGATGTCATTAACTGCTATATATATTATGACTATTAAGGTAAATACATTGTTAGTTTTCTATTAAAATCTTTCATTTGCTAACAATACCAACCATTAGTTAGTGCCTACCGTAGTTTGAATCTTTTATTTAGCTGGCAGTAGTGGTGCTCGCTGTATTGCAGTAGTTCGAGTAACGAAGATTTTTGTGAGGTAAGTGATTTGTGAAAGGTATAGGTTATTGTTAATCAGGGCCATTCTTATGTAGGGATTTTTGAAAGTCAGATTGCGTTGCGCTAAAAATATTGTGTGTCAGTTTAAGTACAGTCGTGTGTAATTTTTCTAAGGGGACGTTTCACATAATCTATACTTCCCGGTTCCATGTGTTGACATTTTTGGCATGATGACTGCATTTACACCTCTTGGGCTACCGTTGGACTTTGTTACACCTTCCGCTAACATCTGATCTATAAATTTCTCAATTGCAGGTTGAAAGTGCTGTACAGTTTCCTACAAATTGACGCATGATCGCCTGTATGGTACTGAGTAACTGGTGCTGCTGATAAAGCTCTGTCCACGTTAAGTAAATCCGTCATCAGTGGTAGTAAATCTTCCATTGATGCCGATTACTGCCTCGCAAGTGACTCAAATGATCTGTCAATATCCACCTCATTTCATTCCTCTGATGTGACAATCATTAAACCGTTCAAGAGATAAACTACGTTCATGGAACAGTTTTCCAAGCACATATAATCCAAAATTCATCATTAACATTAATTGCGCATGCTGCTCTTCCATGCACGAAACAATACGTTGTGTGTAATTCTTCATTTTCGTGTAGTAGTCTTACGGCACATAATGATGCCTGTGGCAAATCGATATCAAAAGACGCACACACTAGGCTCTCTGTACCTGCTCGTATTTTATCGTGTGTACCAAATTTAGCGTAAGTGTTTGCATTTTAGTCGTCAAAACCTTCATGAGGCGTGTGCCTAGCAACATTGCCTCCCATACAGTTGCCTACCTATTGAAAACAAAGTAACACTGAGTTATACTGTATACTGGGAAAGATCGATTTTGGCATGATATCTGTCGAGAAAATCTAGTCCGAGATATACTGATTACCTTTCACCCACATATGATGCCTTTCCCATATAGTCATGGAAATCTTTAGTTCCAATACTGACGACTCTACATTCAGTGTCCTCTATTTTCCGACGTCAATATTTTTAAACGTGCATCCCTCAACATTGTTTGAATGACTAAAATATATCAAATGAATTCACAATTGCGAATAAAGACTACCATGTGCTGTAGAATGGAATGACGAGAATGAAAATTTGTGCTGTATCGGGTCTCGAACCCGAATTGCTCGCTTATCGGGAGTTATCGGCTTACTATTTACCTACCCACGCACGAGTCACGGCACCACCCATATTTCCTTACGTCGTCAAATAACCTTCTACGACTTGTACGCGTACATCCTTTATGTACCAACTAACAAACTACATTCCCGTACATGTCAGACGTTGTACCTGAAAGTCGCTTGTCCTTTCGACATGCATGCATGTCCAAAGGGACATTGCGTCGTAATCAGAATAACACAGACACTACAATATCGTATTTATCTGCCGATACTGGGCAAGCGATTTTCAAGTACAACGTCTGACCTGTACGGGAAGATAGATAATCGACATAAGAGTACAGGTCATAGACGCGTGGTGAAGAACATACGGAAGTTTGGGTAAGACGACAGCTTGCGGTAAGCGGGAAATCCGGATTCGAGTACCGATTCCGCAAAAGTTTTCATTGTCGTATTTTCATTCTACAGCTGTTGGTAGTTATTATTCGGAGTTGCGAATTCATTTGATGTGACTTGTAACGGCTGTAAATACATGTCCAAACGAACTTTGCATCGTAATCGAAATAACACAGGTATTGCAATATCGACTCAAAAAAATGTGTGTACAAAATTTTGTTGCAGTCGAAGAGCTATAAATGTGACGAGTTGACCGTGAATTATCATAAGGAAAATGTTTCACTCTGTTTGCAGATGTCGTCACCTAAGTTTACCAGCAAGTGCACGTAGAGTGCAGTCAGTTGTTTATTTATTACCAAACGTGTCGCACGTTTTTGCAATTGCTATCTATGATGTAACTCCAGTAAAGCAGTGCCAAGGAACGTGTGCGTTTAATATGAGATATAAAACCCAGATAACGGGACACAAATTACCGTCAAACAGCCAAGCGCTGGAAGTTTTATTTTGTAACGTATTGGAAGTAGAATTAACCGTAAGGAAAAGTGCTGATCTTGTGGTTCGCGAGCGCATTATATTTTGCGAGAAGGCAAAAATTCATACAAGAGCTGTTCAGCATTGCTCACAATGACTCATTAACGTACATTCAGCGTCCAAAAAAAGTTAAGTTGTGTCTATGCACCGTGAGAAGAAGTTTATAAATACTTTGATCAATTTATATGATAGCTCACATAACAATGATCTTCAAACCACCACGATGGAAGAAAACGTGAAGTTTTTACTTCGAGACAGAGAAAGAGCCAGGTCGTAAACGATACCGTGTATGAGTAGTCCTAATACTTGTGGATACAGAAGAAATAGTGGGGCAGAGAAAACTGGAAGAAAAGAAAAGGCAAGAGAAGCGAAAATGCACAAATCCTGCTTCTACATCTTCTGCTGTACCACCTTTTCATAATGTGAAGAAGTAGGTAAGACATTTTCAAGTTCGCGTGAAACTGACTTCGATGATGGTGAGTTTTTAGAAAGTACTTCTGAGAATATTACATTGAAGATTGCTGCAAGGTGAGGTACCCAAGATTTTGTTACTGAAAAATTCGCGGTTGTCTGTTGTATTCCTCAGGCGACAGAACAAACACTTGATCATAATATTGAAGAGCTCTGTTTTAATGACTCTTCTCTTTGCAGAATCTGACGGAAGAAGAGAAGGGTCTCTGAAACAATGAAATCAGCTCTTAATACTGATATCCCTGCAATTCTCGCTGTTAATTGGAATGGTTAACTAAGGCCTGCATTAAATGTCATGGACCCAAAAGAAGACCAGTGTAAACTGTACCTGGTTTGCAAGAAAAAAACAATGGAAACAAAATATTCTCAACAATACTAAGCGCATCTTAAAAAGGTTCAAATGGTTCAAATGGCTCTGAGCACTATGGGACTTAACATCTGTGTCATCAGTCCTCTAGAACTTAAAACTACTTAAACCTAACTAACCTAAGAACATCATACACATCCATGACCGAGGCAGGATTCGAACCTGCAACCGTAGCGGTCACGCGCTTCCAGACTGAAGCGCCTAGTACCGCACGGCCACACTGGCCGGCGCTTAGAAAGGAAATAAGTATTTAATTTTGATTTTGTGCAGTTATCAATAACTTTTACACTGACCAAAAACAATAAATCTTAAAATTCCCATCGTCCGGCGTGGCTGAGCGGTTCTAGGCGCTTCAGTCTTGAATCGAGCTACCGCTACAGTTGAAGGTTCGAATCCTGCCTCGGGCTTGGATGTGTGTGATGTCCTTAGGTTAGTTAGGTTTAATGAGTTGTCAGTTCTAAGGGACTGATGACCTCATATGTTAAGTCCCATAGTGCTCAGAGCCATTTGTACCATTTTTTTTTAAACTCCCAATATCAACATTTGTAGCCCTGGTCGGTATGGGTTAATGTTCTCCCATTGAGATGAAACTTTTTCCTGTATAAATCTAACCAAGTAGATAGAATTTAAAGGACGAGCGTAAAGTCTTTCGAAAAAAATTTGGGGCCAAATAAGGGACACCTTACTTGTTAAAGTTATTAATTATAACCCACTCCACGCAAATTATAAAATGGGAGCCTAACACCTATTCTGCTAATGACTGACACACATTCGCTTGTGTCCACCAAAAGTTTCCGTTTCATGTTTTTCACAATGCAAAAAACAGATTTCCATCTGTGCATTAATTTACGCAAAGTTATGCCCTTTTGGGAACGTCTTCCGACTGTTTAAGCACTCCCACTTGCGTTTAACGGCTGGCTCTGTTTACGTTACTATCTCTTCCAGTTCTTTCCACTCTTCAGTGCTTAGTGTTCCAACTTGGCCACACTTACAGCATACAGGTTGTTGACATTGCCTCCATGTGTTTACCTTTACATCCCCATCAAAAATACTTTATTCCCGGAGAAAAAGCATGGTGGTCAGTATGTGTTCTACTATCAATGTGGACCTCCAGTAGTTGCATCCTGGACAAACAGCCGACTATAAAACTCCGGGATTTTCCTTCGTTACCCTAGATGATATGTGTCATCTCCACAGGGGTTAACATGTAGGAAAAAGTCCAAAGCCCTAATCTTGGCTGTCCGGAGCAAGACTATACGCTTCCACATTTCGCGTCAGCTAGTATATCTGTACACGGACACACTGGAATCAATCCAGAAAGGTTCCTTTATTGTAATGTAATACGCTGATACGACGTTAATATAAGGTCTATGTTATAATATTATGTCATTAGAGTATTAGTTAAGACTATGTGAAGCAAACCTTCTGTGTTACTGTTCTGTATTTACTTGCTAAATGTGAAACGAAATGGAATGAATTTAAAGGAAGACAAACTTTATGAGATGGTATGTAACAATTACGTACATAAATGAGTGTCTACTAACGCCCTATGATGTTCAGTAATTAATTTTCTCTATAAATTTTCACACATTGATCCAAGGGGTGGATGGTACGACCGATGCTGTGAACTACTGCACAAGCTAGAGCTGACTGGTCAGCTGTTGACTGAGGCTAAAGATGACTGACTTTCACAGAGCGTACAGAGGATAACGGCATTGCTGAGTAGAATGGCGCTCATCCCATAATAAGGAGCTAGCTGCATCAGTGGCGGAAACCGACGAAGATGAGATCTGGTATACACCCAAGAATTTCTGTAAGAAAATATCCCGCAATGTTCAGGAAACAGAAGAATAGGCAACCGGCGATGTACATCATTTAAAAACACCCCAAAGGTTCCATGTTTCACTCTGTATCACTACAGTGGTGATATTAGTGAAGGAGATGAAGAAATTGTGTGTCTTCCCAAGTGCATAGCATAGTGTCAAAACATGTATAGCCTTAATGTCAACCAGTTTTTGTTGCCATTTCAGGCCACACGAGATATTTTTTAATGTCTTGTGTCAATTAGCCTTAATGTCAACCAGTTTTTGTGGCCGTTTCAGGCCCCACGAGATTTTTTTAATGTCTTGTGTCAATCTTATAAAAACTCATGTATGTGTTATAAACTTGACATTCACAGAACGTATCAGACATAATTAGGGAAAAACTGACCAACCAACTTACCATTTTACATGTTCTACCTTATCACAGACTCCCAACAGCGAAAATCACAAGGAAACCTATAGGCTGTATTCTATAACCATTGATTTCCAATAAAATTATGTTTTATTTTATTATCAATGTTTCCAGATGAATCCTGTATTCTTCTTTAACCTCTTTATATCTTGTGTTATCAGTCAACCATTTTTACTGAAAAGTACTGCCATTCGCTACTTTAAGACAAAACATTATTAAACCATTGTACAAGAGGGTTTGTCCTACTAATTTCAATTAATGTATTCTCATTTTTATCCATCATATTGTACAAACATATGTGGAGGACATTCACACAGAAAAATGCCTAGGATATTACGGGAGCGTGCTGAGAAATAATGCCTCTGTTGTTTTATGTGAAAACTCTTAAAGCGTTTTGAATAAAACAAACGGCATTATCGTTGTACATTCTTCATGTCTACGTATTTGCAGTCCTCGACAGCTAGAGGGCTGAGAATTGTAATGTATAACACGATGGTGCGCAGCGTAACTATGTCGGTGTGTGAGAAACAGCGTGCTGTAGTCGAGTTTCGAATTTGAAGAATTCATCCACACATGGAGCACCCTTTCCTTCAGCATAACAATTCCAGGCCACACACGAGGGCTGCAACATGAATTATCCACTAAACAATCAAAATTTTCATAAAAACTGTTTGCTCCACATCCATTTCTTAGTCACTCCTTACAATTTTCATTTTGATTCAGGCTTCGTTCTCAAAGTTACGCACATAAATGAGAATTTAGAGCATAGGACAACTGAAAAACTAAATCAAACAAAATAATTATCACTGCTCGTCAATTTTCACCAACACTTCTGAGATGGGTGGGAAATTGGTAACTCAATATCTTTAAACAAACTGGAAACTGGATACTAGCAAACAAATAAAATAATGCATTATTTACGCTTCACAAACATTTCTAACTTAGCAGATGATATTTAAAGTAGGTTTTCTACAATCTTTAATGTAGGAAGTCGTACTCTTTCAGAAACACAAAAACAAAGAAGAAAGATATTAGACATGTATATAGAACTTTAGTTTCTGATAGTTGTTATTCATATGAAGTTTTCGCTGAGTAATAAAATTAAGCGAAATACAATAACGCAATGGACTGCTAACCTTAAGGTTACTCTTTCGTGAGTTTCTTGTCACACACTTCTTCTTATGTATTTCCTTCACTTTCATTTGGCAGTGTTACGAAGCCAAAAATTACGTCCTAACAACTGTCTCCTTCTGGGTGCAGAAATGAAACCCACTTTTTAACGCTACAGTGGTGATGTGGATTACGTAAGTAATACATTTTAAGAAATTCAGAAAAATCTGAAAGTCGGCTAGTGATAATATTTCAATTCCATCGGCTACGATACACACAGGCCTAAGTGGACGGCTGTGTGACATCAGAAATGTAGTGTTCGTGGCTAAAGACAAGTGATTATCGAAGCCCACATACATACAGTATGTATGTCTGTGCCAAAGCCTTTTGATCAAATCATTGATAGTGTAGTAAGTAAGCTACAGCAACGATCTTTGATAAAAGTTAAGGTGGCGTCATTATTTACGTGTCACTTCACATGCTTTAGAGCATTTAAGCTACAAAATAATGAAGTATATTTGATGCACGGCTACCACCACTTGGTCGTTACAAAGTTTGAAAAATGCAAAATTCTTCAGACCAATAAGCCTGCTGACTACCAGAACCGTAGTAAGCGGTTCCAGTCTTACAAAGAAATAGCTGCGCCTGTCAGCTGCATTCGAGGTTGCTGCACTGTGAATGATGTCAGCTTACATATTAAAAGAAATGATTTGGAAGAAGATGGAGCCGGCCGAAGTGGCCGTACGGTTCTAGGCGCTACAGTCTGGAGCCGCCCGACCGCTACGGTCCCAGGTTCGAATCGTGTCTCGAGCATGGATGTGTGTGATGTCCTTAGGTTAGTTACGTTTAATTAGTTCTAAGTTCTAGGCGACTGATGACCTCAGAAGTTAAGTCGCATAGTGCTCAGAGCCATTTGAGCCATTTTGAAGGAGATGGAGATTTGAAAATCCAAGTTTGTTGAAAGCATATATATGAGTGAAATAGATGTTATTTGTACTCCAAATAACCTAACATGACCTTCATAAATGCCTCGTTGGGTGATTAATGTATTGGTTCAAAAGTTTCTGGAATAATATGTAAAATGGTACATTTTGTGATTCGAGTAACATATTGAAAGCTGGAAGAGCTTTCGCTTGTTGCTAAAAACCTTAAATTAGCCGTGAGACCGTCTTTAGCAGAAATAACATTCATGATCTAAAGAATAAAATTCGGCACCAGTTACGTGTATTTTCATGATCTGAACAATGCTTTGAGAGAATTTATTCTCATGATCAAGTAAAAGTATTTACACAGGTATTTTATGTGATGTTTCGGAAAATCGTCCAAATAAAATCTGTCCGATTGCAGCTGCACTCAATAATACAACTACAGGGCAAGGCAGGCAGAACAACACAGACACAAAAACCACATAAAATACCTATGTGAATATTTCTTTTTGATAATGGGAATAAATTCTCGAATATATCATATTAAACATGGAAAAATAGTCACTAGTACAGTGTTTTATTATTTAAATCGTGAATGATATACTTTCAGGTTTTCAAAAACATCGATAATGATGAATTAAATGAGTATCGTGTACGCAAGTATGAGAGACCAGTTTCACGAGGGCAGACTCAAATGTGTGCTCGCCTAGTCTCAAATAATTCTTATTGTTATTAATGCCTTCGCACTTTACATCACTAGCTAATTCTGGTGAATGCTTCGAGCTTCTCTTCTCACTATTTGCGGTTTCACTCACAATTGTTTCCATTTCTCTTTCCACCAACATACTTGTTGTTAACTGTTCGGCATCCATTCCCAAACAACTATGACGAAAAATCTTGCGATCGTGTAATGGCTCCAGTGAAGTAGGTTGCTCAAAGAAGTTTGACGAAGTCTTTGACCAGAAAAGAGTTTATGTTGGCCAAGGAGGATAAAATACGCGGATGCGGCGTCACCTATGCTGAGTAAGGTCAGTATTTATCACTGGCCTCTTTCACACCTCTGTTTACTTTACAATGTATTGCTGGCAAAGCCTCTCAGTTTTGTGCGAGCATCGGTTACATGTGGTTGTCTTACAAGAGCTATGTGACAAAGGCGATCTACCATTTGCAATCTGCGCGAACAATTAAGTATTCACTGAAATGAAACACTTTCAGCCATCCTTCCAATGTTATTTTTCACACAGCTACCAGTTTCGGTGATTCAGTGCGCTATCTACAAACCTTAACTGACGCTGAAGGAGTTAGCTCCAGTCTTATACACGATCCCATAAGTGGCCAACATCTATGAACTGGAGAAATTAAAATGAAATCCAGACCTTAAGCTGCTTACAGGCGTTGATAAATTTCAACGGGGACAGTTGAAAATGCTTGCCCCGACCGGGACTTGAACTCAGGATCTCCCGCTTACATTACACACGCTCTGTCCGACTGAGCCATCGAGGGCACTGCAGAGACTTATCTCTGGCAAGCTCCCAGTGAGACCCACACTTCCACACTTCCAACGTACTGTCCGCACACTACATTAGTAGTACCCTTGCCCACTATACCCATTACTCGCGGCAGTCAATCTACCGATTCGCGTAAGAGTTCGGGCAATGTGAGTGCACCAGCACTGAAGAAGATCATTGGCCGGTGAGGCTTACCTATATCAAAATGGTATCTGTTCTTTCAGACATGTCCGAAAGAACAGATGGCACCTCATATATACACTCCTGGAAATTGAAATAAGAACACCGTGAATTCATTGTCCTAGGAAGGGGAAACTTTATTGACACATTCCTGGGGTCAGATACATTACATGATCACATTGACAGAACCACAGGCACATAGACACAGGCAACAGAGCATGCACAATGTCGGCACTAGTACAGCGTATATCCACCTTTCGCAGCAATGCAGGCTGCTATTCTCCCATGGAGACGATCGTAGAGATGCTGGATGTAGTCCCGTGGAACGGTTTGCCATGCCATTTCCACCTGGCACCTCAGTTGGACCAGCGTTCATGCTGGACGTACAGACCGCGTGAGACGACGCTTCATCCAGTCCCAAACATGCTCAATGGGGGACAGATCCGGAGATCTTGCTGGCCAGGGTAGTTGACTTACACCTTCTAGAGCACGTTGGGTGGCACGGGATACATGCGGACGTGCATTGTCCTGTTGGAACAGCAAGTTCCCTTGCCGGTCTAGGAATGGTAGAACGATGGGTTCGAAGACGGTCTGGATGTACCGTGCACTATTCAGTGTCCCCTCGACGATCACCAGAGGTGTACGGCCAGTGTAGGAGATCGCTCCCCACACCATGATGCCGGGTGTTGGCCCTGTGTGCCTCGGTCGTATGCAGTCCTGATTGTGGCGCTCACCTGCACGGCGCCAAACACGCATACGACCATCATTGGCACCAAGGCAGAAGCGACTCTCATCGCTGAAGACGACACGTCTCCATTTGTCTCTCCATTCACGCCTGTCGCGACACCACTGGAGGCGGGCTGCACGATGTTGGGGCGTGAGCGGAAGACGGCCTAACGGTGTGCGGGACCGTAGCCCAGCTTCATGGAGACGGTTGCGAATGGTCCTCGCCGATACCCCAGGAGCAACAGTGTCCCTAATTTGCTGGGAAGTGGCGGTGCGGTCCCCTACGGCACTGCGTAGGATCCTACGGTCTTGGCGTGCATCCGTGCGTCGCTGCGGTCCGGTCCCAGGTCGACGGGCACGTGCACCTTCCGCCGACCACTGGCGACAACATCGATGTACTGTGGAGACCTCACGCCCCACGTGTTGAGCAATTCGGCGGTACGTCCACCCGGCCTCCCGCATGCCCACTATACGCCCTCGCTCAAAGTTCGTCAACTGCACATACGGTTCACGTCCACGCTGTCGCGGCATGCTACCAGTGTTAAAGACTGCGATGGAGCTCCGTATGCCACGGCAAACTGGCTGACACTGACGGCGGCGGTGCACAAATGCTGCGCAGCCACCGGCATTCGACGGCCAACACCGCGGTTCCTGGTGTGTCCGCTGTGCCGTGCGTGTGATCATTGCTTGTACAGCCCTCTCGCAGTGTCCGGAGCAAGTATGGTGGGTCTGACACACCGGTGTCAATGTGTTCTTTTTTCCATTTCCAGGAGTGTATCTATGAGCTGGTTTCCGTATACTGTAACAACGATGTTGTGTCTCCCATTATCACTGGTATTTGATAGTTGGAGAACCAACGTCGTTATTACAGTCTACGGAAAATTGTTTATAGATGTTAGCCATTAACCGTTTATACGATTGGAATTAATCCCCTCGGCTTCAATTAATGCTTGAAGATAGTGTTCTGAATAACCGAAACTATACAATACAATACAATAACTATACAATACATAACATCGAAAAGACGGCTGAAGGTGTTCCATTTTATTGTACGTAATTGAATGGCCAAAGCCCTCAAACATTCAGTCACAAGGGTAGAAATACAAAAAATTAAATGTTTATTGTTGAAACAGATTTTTGTTTAAATTATTTTTCCTATGATTGCTTGACAACCTTTCTAATATTGACTATTTATTGTTGTACAATGCTTAAACATGTGAAATAAGAGTGTAATTTCATTAGATTGTAGCAACGTCTTGCATCTGAAGCGGGAAGCTCGAATTCGAGCGTTGTTGGGGGAGCCAAAACGAGAAAGATTGTCCTGACTTGAGTTCTAGCAATGAAGACTATTTTCTGGAAGAGCATTTCAGCAGTCCTGCGGTGGAAAGTAAGCCGTCAACATCAGGAATGAAACAAAGAAGTTTTCTGGGTTACTGCTATAACTGCGGAGGAACACGAAAATAATACTCAAAGTGCGTAATGTGTGTAATAAATTCGTTCCTCCCGATCATTGCGAAACCATGTGTATATCTTGTCCTGAAAAACATAATTAGTTCGGTATTTATCAGAATATGTGTTCTTTTAAGCTCAGTCAAAGCCAGTTGTGCCATTTTTGTTTAAACTGTGATTTAGTACTAACTTTTTGCATTTTTTCTCAAATATGATGAAATATGTTTACTTTTAATCGATAATTTTATAGTAAACATTTCTATGGGTAACATAAAAAGCAGTCAATAATTTTTTGTAGATTCTAATGCTTCTTTTCTAAGTCTAGATAATGGAAGGTATGTACGTAATCATTGGGACGAGTTACGTTCGTTTTTAGAACGTGACCACTGCGGATTTAACGTCACACACATACTGCTGCTATTTGTGGTTGAATCTGGTGACTTTGGCCAGAGAGTGTGGCACGTCTCGGGGTGAGGGGGGGGGGGGTTGGGGGGGGGGGGGGAGGGGTGCCGACGCAGCCGTGCTGGGCAGGTTAGATGGGATGCCACACGGAGGCTTTCTACCGCCCAGTCGTGGCCACATGACCAGCTGGCGGTCTCGGAATGCGTCAGATTCGTTTCTGCTGAAAACGTTTGTCTCATCTTATGAGAATATGTATGTGACAATATTCGGCTGCGCTACACGGGAGATATTGACCAGGGCCCCAGGCGCAATCTGCTAGCTACCTCCATATCTCGTAAATACAGGAAGGATCTGAACATGACATCTGTCTTGTCAGATCTCTCTCTCTCTCTCTCTCTCTCTCTCTCTCTCTCTCTCTCTCTCTCTGAACACACACACACACGCACACACACACACACACACAGACAGACAGGCAGAAATAAACTGAAGACCTCAGTTTTTATCAACGGTAAGGGACACTCGATGATAAACCGAGTTGTTGCCAGCAAAACATGATACAAACAACACGCGAAATGAGCTTTTTCATATGTGTTGATTCTTTGCTGAGGAAAATCAGCTCTCCGTCTAATTTCAGTTTCTCTCTAATGTCGTTTTTTCTATAGCTACTAACTGCAACTATGTTCATGTAAACACTGATACATGTCAAGAAACATGGTTGTTAGTGGTAGTAATTTGCACAAGGAAACTCTCTTCAGGCACGATTTGCACAAATCCAAGGATGATGTGGTTATTTACGACTCAGAAGAAGATCCTGAACATCTTACTGAAGGAAAAATGCGCTTCAGAAAGTGTTGCTAATAAGGTAAATCTTATGAATTTCTTAAGCAAGTAAACAATTTTAAGATACATCCTTTATCATTGTTTTTGTTAATTTATGTGATAATGTGACGGCAGAAAATGTTAAGGATCGTCCATAATATCATAGAATACTGTTTCGAGTTGTTGTACTTCATTATGTCCATACTTGCAAATGCAAACATTAGTATCAAAAATTGAAGCAATTCAGACCTTTTAAAATAGAATTTTTGACAGTTTTCACAGTAATATTTCGTTATCTCGGCCAGAACGTGAGCAGCAATTCTTGTTAAGTGCACTTAGATTGCCAGTAAACAATATTAAGTAGCAAGTCAAGTATTTTCAAGAATAAAATTTTGGATAGAATTAACGATTTCAAAGATATGTCGCTACTTCAGAAATACTGGAGAACAATTACGTTTCTGAATTTAAAAAATCACAGTAGATATACCTCAGACAGCTTATTTATGAGATTTTATCAAAACTTTGCTGTGCAATTTCCTAGAAGAATCGCTTGTTTCCTACCATTGTTTACAGCTGGTATTTTCAATTCAGATGTAACCGTAATAAAAATTCCAACTATGCTGGACAATACCAACTGCTGAAACATATTTAACAGTATTTTTTGTTGTACAACGGTTTGTCAAATCGCTGTTCTCTTTCTGACTATTTATGTATCAGATATGGTAGGCTGTTGACTGGTCATTGCCTTGTCACAACAAACTTAAATATGTTAAGAGTCCTTAATGCTAACAGCTGTGCCTTATTTGTTTATCCACAAACTTTACACTCGTTAATTCTTACACTCAGAGAAACAATTCAGTAAGGACCACACTGACCTTTTCAATGTACTAATAAAAAAAGAGATTGTTGCTCTCATCGAAACAGCGCGAGCTACGCAACACTATCACGTTCAATCGCACTAAGACACACATAAAAAAGAATCACTAAAACTCTATTCATCTCATTCACTATGGGACCAACATATCACGAAGTTCACACTGTATTCAAATTATCCAACATATGGAGATATCTGGAAAAGGTTAGATCGGCTCTGTCACTATAAATTTCACGATTTGAATGTGAAACTAAAAATTCACATTTTTTTAATAAAAATTAAAATAGTCATGATCGCAATAAAACTTGTTGCAACCGGGTTTGGTCAAATAGTGGCCATCTACAAACCACATACACTAAAATGTAACTACATTATAAAGACAGAGGGAAATCTAATAATAAAAGTTAAGGTAAGACATGTAAAATAAGTGTTGTTGTTGTTGTCTTCAGTCCTGAGACTGGTTTGATGCAGCTCTCCATGCTACTCTATCCTGTGCAAGCTGCTTCATCTCCCAGTACCTACTGCAACCTACATCCTTCTGAATCTGCTTATTGTACTCATCTCTCGGTCTCCCTCTACGATTTTTACCCTCCACGCTGCCCTCCAATGCTAAATTTGTGGTCCCTTGATGCCTCAAAACATGTCCTACCAACCGATCCCTTCTTCTAGTCAAGTTGTGCCACAAACTTCTCTTCTCCCCAATCCTATTCAATACCTCCTCATCAGTTACGTGATCTATCCACCTTATCTTCAGTATTCTTCTGTAGCACCACATTTTGAAAGCTTCTATTCTCTTCTTGTCCAAACTAGTTATCGTCCATGTTTCACTTCCATACATGGCTACACTCCAAACAAATACTTTCAGAAACGACTTCCTGATACATAAATCTATATTCGATGTTAACAAATTTCTCTTCTTCAGAAACGCTTTCCTTGCCATTGCCAGTCTACATTTTATATCCTCTCTACTTCGACCATCATCAGTTATTTTACTTCCTAAATAGCAAAACTCCTTTACTACTTTAAGTGTCTCATTTCCTAATCTAATTCCCTCAGCATCACCCGATTTAATTTGACTACATTCCATTATCCTCGTTTTGCTTTTGTTAATGTTCATCTTATATCCTCCTTTCAAGACACTGTCCATTCCGTTCAACTGCTCTTCCAAGTCCTTTGCCGTCTCTGACAGAATTACAATGTCATCGGCGAACCTCAAAGTTTTTACTTCGTCTCCATGAATTTTAATACCTACTCCAAATTTTTCTTTTGTTTCCTTTACTGCTTGCTCAATATACAGATTGAATAACATCGGGGAGAGGCTACAACCCTGTCTCACTCCTTTCCCAACCACTGCTTCCCTTTCATGCCCCTCGACTCTTATTACTGCCATCTGGTTTCTGTACAAATTATAAATAGCCTTTCGCTCCCTGTATTTTACCCCTGCCACCTTTAGAATTTGAAAAAGAGTATTCCAGTCAACATTGTCAAAAGCTTTCTCTAAGTCTACAAATGCTAGAAACGTAGGTTTGCCTTTTCTTAATCTTTCTTCTAAGATAAGTCCCAGGGTCAGTATTGCCTCACGTGTTCCAACATTTCGACGGAATCCAAACTGATCCTCTCCGAGGTCCGCATCTACCAGTTTTTCCATTCGTCTGTAAAGAATTCGCGTTAGTATTTTGCAGCCGTGGCTTATTAAACTGATAGTTCGTTAATTTTCACATCTGTCAGCACTTGCTTTCTTTGGGATTGGAATTATTATATTCTTCTTGAAGTCTGAGGGTATTTCGCCTGTCTCATACATCCTGCTCACCAGCTGGTAGAGTTTTGTCATGACTGGCTCTCCCAAGGCCGTCAGTAGTTCTAATGGAATGTTGTCTACTCCGGGGACCTTGTTTCGACTCAGGTCTTTCAGTGCTCTGTCAAACTCTTCACGCAGTATCGTATCTCCCATTTCGTCTTCATCTACATCCTCTTCTATTTCCATAATATTGTCCTCAAGTACATCGCCCTTGTATAAACCTTCTATATACTCCTTCCACCTTTCTGCCTTCCCTTCTTTGCTTAGAACTGGGCTGCCATCTGAGCTCTTGATATTCATACACGTGGTTCTCTTCTCTCCAAAGGTCTCTTTAATTTTCCTGTAGGCAGTATCTATCTTACCCCTAGTGAGATAAGCTTCTACATCCTTACATTTGTCCTCTAGCCATCCCTGTTTAGCCATTTTGCACTTCCTGTCGATCTCATTTTTGAGACGTTTGTATTCCTTTTTGCCTGCTTCATTTACTGCATTTTTATATTTTCTCCTTTCATCAATTAAATTCAATATTTCTTCTGTTACCCAAGGATTTCTAGCAGCCCTCGTCTTTGTACCTACTTTATCCTCTGCTGCCTTCACTACTACATCCCTCAGAGCTACCCATTCTTCTTCTACAGTATTTCTTTCCCCTATTCCTGTCAATTGTTCCCTTATGCTCTCTCTGAAACTCTGTACAACCTCTGGTTCTTTCAGTTTATCTAAGTCCCATCTCCTTAATTTCCCACATTTTTGCAGTTTCTTCAGTTTTAATCTACAGGTCATAACCAATAGATTGTGGTCAGAGTCCACATCTGCACCTGGAAATGTCTTACAACTTAAAACCTGGTTCCTAAATCTCTGTCTTACCATTATATAATCTATCTGATGCCTTTTAGTATCTCCAGGGTTCTTCCACGTATACAACCTTCTTTCATGATTCTTAAACCAAGTGTTAGCTATGATTAAGTTGTGCTCTGTGCAAAATTCTACTAGGCGGCTTCCTCTTTCATTTCTTAGCCCCAATCCATATTCACCTACTATGTTTCCTTCTCTCCCTTTTCCTACACTCGAATTCCAGTCACCCATTACTATTAAATTTTCGTCTCCCTTCACTATCTGAATAATTTCTTTTATTTCATCGTACATTTCTTCAATTTCTTCATCATCTGCAGAGCTAGTTGGCATATAAACTTGTACTACTGTAGTAGGTGTGGGCTTTGTATCTATCTTGGCCACAATAATGCGTTCACTATGCTGTTTGTAGTAGCTTACCCGCATTCCTATTTTCCTATTCATTATTAAACCTACTCCTGCATTACCCCTATTTCATTTTGTGTTTATAACCCTGTAGTCACCTGACCAGAAGTCTTGTTCCTCCTGCCACCGAACTTCACTAATTCCCACTATATCTAACTTTAACCTATCCATTTCCCTTTTTAAATTTTCTAACCTACCTGCCCGATTAAGGGATCTGACATTCCACGCTCCACCAAACTTAAAATAAGTTATACATATGACGGCAGGCGGTGGTGGTGAATGTAGCATGTGTTGCGGATGCACCAGCGTCAGCAGCTGTTTCAGGTAGAGCGGTTATTGGTTAAGTACCGAATGCTCTGCTCATCGCTTATCACATACAACACTAACTGCCAATCACGCACACACTGTGTAAAAAGTTTTACTGAAAATATCTTTATAAACTTTCATAAGTGGTGACATTTTTGTTTTACATGTTCTTAAAGTTTTTACGGCACTTAACCGATTGACTTTGCTAATTTATACGTAATACAATAAGTTAAAAGTAAAATTACTTACGTTTCTGTCGCCAGTGATAATCGCACTGATCATCTCTCTGGAATAAACTGCTTGACACACAATATTGTATACGATTCTGACAGCAGTCATTTTGATGGCTACTTCACAACATTCTCCAGCGGTTTTCATGTACATAAATTGCATTTGTTGCTTGCATGTTATCAAACTGTGGTGGGTAATTGCTGCTGCATCTTTGACATCGACCTCCACAAGCTTTCGATGGGGCACGTAGATATCTTCACGCCATCTCCATAGAACCCACAGCGTCAGATAGATGTATGTGTGATTTTATTATGCTTTATGAGTTTTCTTCAAATGCTCTTAGAGGGAAATCTGTGCACCGATTTCAATTGGCTATTCTCCTGTATTTATTTGAATGTAATTTGTCAAATTAGTTTTCATAGCAGACACGCTGGTTAACCCAAACATTACGACAAACAGCTTAATACCTTGTTTGTCCATCTTTGGAATGATATACATCACTGGTTCTGCGTATCAGGCATCCGACAGTTTCTTGGAAGGTATATGGAGATACGTGTCATTAAATGTTTACGCATAGGTCACGTAATTCCCATAAATAACGGACCGCTGATCTATGTACGCGGTGATGTCCGGAAGCGATCCAGATGGATTCCATAGAGTATACATCAGGCGAATTTGGTCGCAGAGGCACCGACGTTAATTCACTATAAAGCTCCTCAAACCACTGCAGCACGGTTCTGGATCGGACACACGGACAATTAAAATCCTGAAAGATGACATTGCTGTTGGGAAAGTCATCAAAAGTGAAGGGATCCAGGTGCTTCGCAGCTGTCAGCGTGTCTTTGATTACTATCACAGGTCCCATTCAAACTCAGGGAAATGTTTGTCATACCGCTTCGCAGCTGTCAGCGTGTCTTTGATTACTATCACAGGTCCCATTCAAACTCAGGGAAATGTTTGTCATACCGCTTCGCAGCTGTCAGCGTGTCTTTGATTACTATCACAGGTCCCATTCAAACTCAGGGAAATGTTTGTCATACCATAACACTGCTTCCATCGCTCCACGTCCGTGGCACGTTGCCCTTTTCGAGTCGCCATTCACCTGGACGACAGCGTTAGTGGTAACGACCATCGACCTGGTGTAGCAAAAATGTGATTCACCCGAAGAGACGACACATTTGTACCGATCGACGGTCGAATCCCGACTGTAACGTGCCCATTTCATTCATAAGGGGTCAACATGTGAACATGTAGGGGGTGTCTGTTGCGGAACCCCATGTCCAACAATGTGAAAAGTGTGCTCCGAAACCCTTGCGTGTGCACCTTCACTGCGCTCTTTCGGCAGATATGCCACAGAAGCCTCCGAAGCCCAGGTTCTCAGGAGAGTCGTGGAGGTCCAACCATTTAGCTCCTAGTGGTAGTTTCACTGGTCTTCTACCTCTCGCCTTAGATGCCCACGACAGTAGCATTTGAACGTTCGACCAACTTGAACGTTTTCGTGGTGCTCGTTCACAGGCTCAGCGTAATAATAACCTGCTACTAGTGAAAATCATTTATCTCAATGGATTTCTCAATCAGCAGCACATGTCTTCGCTAGGGTGATACCCCGTTCGTGACTGCTCCGCTTACGTACTTTTGTTACCGTGTCACGTGAGCGGAACGCCAGCAGGCGACATCCAACATCGTAGTGGGCTGTGTACATAATGCTTTGGCTTCACTGCATTTATGTGATGTTATGTATCCGTCTTTGTACACCTGTTTTGTCTGTACATTGTTTGTAAATAAGTTTTTATGTAGTGTATGCCTGATTGGCTGTTACTGACATAATGCAATAAGCGGTGGACAGAGCATCCAGCACAAAACCCGCAGCCCCAAACTCGTAGCGTCAGATAACGTTTGTGTATCCACGCGCCTGTTCCATTCACCGCCACCACTTGCAATCATGGGTATGTCATATTTTAATTTTGATAATATTTTACTTATCTTCCTTAACAGTTACAGTAGCTTTTCCCCTAAATATGTATTATGCTTACATTTAAGTGCACATGATCTGAAGATGGTCGCTGTTCGACCGAAACTGGATACCTTTATGATGAATTCAAAATCAAAGTTTAAAAGAACATTTAACATCCAAGCCCTGAAAGGCGTTTTCACCATTTAATTGTGCAGTGACAACATTCGCAAGCGAACTCGGCTACGGATGCTACCCAACTCTACCCAATACCATAAGAGAGCTTCTGTCTCGAGTGTTTAAACCAAACACAGGGAAGGAAATCTGCCCAAATTTATGCTCATGTTTTGCACAGCCAATAGAGAACGGGGGTCGCTGTATCCAGATGAGTTGTGACGCCGTATTTCATTACAAGAAGCCATGGATTGATCAAGGAATAGAGGTATCTTGTAAAACAAAAAGAAAACTGTGTCTGCCTATCCGAAACAAATCTGATGTTGATGCTACAGTACATTACAGGAAATACTGCAAAATATTAAAGACTTTAATACAGACATCAAAGCAAATATATTACAAGGAAAAATAGTCATATCAGGTAACAAAATAAAGACAATATGGAATACAGTGAAGAAGGAGACAGGTAGAACCACAGAGGAAGAGGGGCAAATAGCATTAAGAGTAAATGATAGATTGGTGACAGATGTGTATAGTATTCCAGAGCTTCTTAACAAACATTTTATAACTGTTACTGCAAGAAAGGGTTGTCAGGTTCTGTAGATGCTGCCAAGGGATACCTCAGACCAGACATTTCAAGTACCTTCCATAATAAGAATTTGACCCTCACTACCCCAGAAAAAGTAACGTCCATCATAAAATCTTTAAAATCAAAAACATCTAGTGGGTCTGATGAAATATCAACAACATTGTGTAACCAATCGTTTATCAGTGGAATATTTCCTGAATGGTTGAAATATGCTAAAGTTAAGACACTGTTCAAGAAGGGAGATAAAGAAATACCATCAAAGTTCCGTTGAATTTCACTTTTGCCAGCATTCTCAAAAATTTTAGAAAAGGTAATATACGATCGGCTTTATAACCATCTTATCACAAATAACACACTGTCGCAGTTACAATTTTAAGCAGTTATGGTATTGAGAAGGCTATCTACACTTACAGTGAAAACATACTTAATTTATTAGACAAAAAACTGCAGGCAACTGGTATATTTTGTGATCCGTCAAAGTCATTTGAATGTGTAACTCACAATATCCTTTTAAGTAAATTAGAATATTATGGTGTAACAGAAAATGCTGCAAAACGTTTCAAATCTTATATCTCTTGCAGGAAACATAGGGCGTTACTAGGAAAGAGACATGTATTATGCTATCCAGCATTATCCAACTGTGAACTAATTTCATGTGGGGTCCCACAAGGTTCCATCTTAGAGCCCTTACTTTTTATTGTCTACATAAATGACCTTTCATCAGTAGCATTAATAGATGCCTTATTTGTTTTGTTTGCTGATGATGCAAACATTGCAATAAATAGCAAATCACGTGTAGTCTCAGAAAGACCGACTACTAAAATATTTGTGGACATTGATCACTGGTTCCTACCTAATTCTTTGTCACTAAACATTGAAAAAACACAGTACATGCAGTTCAGAACCAGTAAGTGGTGACCCATGAGTACATGCCTAACATATGATGACAAGCAAATAGAAGAAGTGGACAGCGTAAATTCTTGGGATTAGAGCTTGATAATAAATTCAAGTTGGAGGAGCATACCACAGAGCTGCTGAAGCATCTAAACAAATCTCTATATGCAATGCGAATTCTGTCAGATAAAGGGATATAAAAATTTAAAACCTGGCATACTATGCTTACTTTCACTCAATAATGTAACATAGGATTAATTTTTTAGGTAATTCCTCAAACAAAGCTAAAGTTTTCTGGGCAGAAAAACTTGCAAAAAGAGTTACACGTGGTGGGAACACAAGAACATGCTGCACAGGCCTGTGTAGGGAACTAGGGATACCAACTAATGCTTCCCAATATATTTACCCCATAATAAAATCTGTTATTAAAAATATATCACTTTTTCAAAACAACAACTCAGTTCATGGACTCAATACTAGAAATAAGAATTATCTTAACAAGGACTTAAAGTCACTTAGTCCTGTACAAAAATGTGTGCATCAATCAGGAACACATGTTTTCACTAACTTGCCAGAAGACATAAAAAGCTCAACAACCAATAAAATTCTATTTAAGAGAAGTCTAAAGGATTTATTGGTGGCCAACTCCTTCTACACCATTTGCGAATTTTTCGGCAACTGAGTTTGAGTGTGTGTGTATGTATGTGTGTGTGTGGGGGGGGGGGGGGTGCACATATATATACAGAGTGTAGTCCATTGATAATGACTGGGCAAAATATCTCACGAAAAAAGCATCGAACAAAAAAACTACAAAGAACGAAACTCGTCTAGCTTGAAGAGGGAATCCAGATGGCACTATGGTTGGCCCGCTAGACGACGCTATCATAGGTCAAACGGATATCAACTGGTTTTTATAAATAGGAAACCCCATTTTTATTACATATTCATGTAGTGCGCAAAGAAATATGAATGTTTTAGTTGGACCAATTTTCTCGCCTTGTGATAGAAGGAACTGTAATAGTCACACACGTATATGTACGTGATATCAAGTAACATTCCGGCAGTACGGACGGTATTTGCTTCGTGATACATTACCTGTGTTAAAATGGACCATTTACCAATTGCGGAAAAGGTCGATGTCGTGTTGATGTATGGCTACTGCGATGAAAATTCCCAACGGGCGTATACTATGTATGCTGCTCGGTATCCTGGACGACATCATCCAAGAGTCCAGACCGTTCGCCGGATAGTTACGTAATTTAAGAAAACAGGACGTGTTCAGCCACATGTGAAACGTCAACCACTACGTGCAACAAATGATGATGCCCAAGTAGGTGTTATAGCTGTTGTCGCGGCTGATCCGCGAGAATCGGGATTCTCAAAAACGTCTGTGTTGAGAATGCTACATCAACATCGATTGAACCCGTACCATATTTCTATGAACCGGAATTGCAAGGCGACGACTTTGAACGTCGTGTGCAGTTCTGCCACTGGGCACAAGAGAAATCGGGACGATGTCAGATTTTCTATACGCGTTCTATTTAACGACGAAGCGTCATTCACCAACAGCGGTAACGTAAACCGGCATAATATGCACTATTGGGCAACGGAAAATCCACGATGGCTGCGACAAGTGGAACATCAGCTACCTTGGCGGGTTAATGTATGGTACGGCATTATGGGAGGAAGGATAATTGGACCCAATTGTATCGATGACAATCTGAATGGTGCAATGTAAGCTGATTTGCTACCTGAGGTTCTACCGATGTTACTACAAGATGTTTCACTGCCTGATAGAATGACGATGTACTTCCAAAATGATGGATGTCCGGCACACAGCTCGCGTGCGGTTGATGCGATATTGAATATCATATTTCATGACAGGTGAATTGGTCGTCGAAGCACCATACTATGACCCTCACGTTCACCGGATCTGACGTCCCTGGATTTCATTCTGTGGGGAAAGTTGAAGGATATTTGCTATCGTGATCCACCGACAACGCCTGACAACAAGCGTCAGAGCATTGTCAGTGCATGTGCCAGCATGACGGAAGGCAAACTACTCGCTGTTTAGAGGAATGTCGTTAAACGTATTGCCAAATACATTGAGGTTGACGGACACCGTTTTGAGCATTTACTGCATTAATGTGGCATTTACAGGTAATCACGCAGTAACAGCATGCGTTCTCAGAAATAAGTTCACAAAGGTACATGTATCACATTGAAACAATCGAAATAAGATGTTCAAACGCACCTACGTTGTGTATTTTAATTTAAAAAACCTGCCTGTTACCAACTGTGAAACGTCCCCTAAGAAAAATTATACAAGACTGGTCTATATGAAACGTCCCCTTAGAAAAAATTATACAAGACTGTGCTTAAACTGACACACAATATTTTTTTTTTCGCACAACGCAATCTGACTTTCATTAATTCCTACAAGAGAATGGCCCTGACTAACATTAATCTATATGTTTCACAAATCACTTACCTCACAAAAATCTTGGTTACTCGAACTACTGCAATACAGCAAGCGCCACTACTGCCAGCTAAATGAAAGATTCAAACTACGGAAGTCACTAACTACTGATAGGCACAGTTAGCAAATGAAAGATTTTAATAGAGAACAAACAATGTATTTACCTTCATAGTCATAATATATACAGCAGTTCATGACACCAATTCTTACAAATTTCATAACTCCGCCATCTCTCTCCCCACATCCACCACTGCTGGCGGCTCACCTCCAACTGCGCAACGCTACGCGCTGTTAACATCCAGCTGCCCAACACTACAATGGCAGACAACGATGCAAACCAGCCACAGACTGCGCACAGCACAGCCAGTGATTTTTCATACAGTGCGCTATGTGGCGTTACCAATAAAAAACCTAAACAGCCTACTTACAACTGTTCGTCTAAAATTGCCAGCCATATGTCTGGGACTATTAGAGCGCCATCTGACACAAAGCAAAAAAAGTGATCCAACTGAAACATTCATATTTCTTCATGTACTACACGAATATGTAATAAGAAATGGGGGTTCCTATTTTAAAAAACGCAATTGATATGCGTTTGCCCAATGACAGCGCCATCTAGCGGGCCAACCATAGCGCCGTCTGGTTTCCCCTTTCAAGCTAGACAAGTTTCGTTCTTTGTAGTTTGACACTTACTTCGTGAGATATTTGGCCCGGTCACGATCAATGGATCTCCCTGTATATATTTATATAATCTAACTTATGCACCATTCCAGTGCAGTAATGTATTCATTATAAATACGTACAGTAATAGTACTATTACATGCTTATTACCTTATAAATAAAAAACGATTTTATGATTTTAAATTCAATATATTAATGCCATCTTAGTAAATGAGTGTTGTAAAGTGAGCCTTTTATATAGTATTAAAAATGACGATCATTCCACTTGGGAGCAGTCGAAGGCTCATTAGCCTATTTGTTTTAGTTGTAAATATTTCTCACGTATGATTGATTTTCTGACATCTTCTACATCGTGGAGGACCTCCTCACTATGGATCAATCTAACCTAATTACCAAAATGTTACGTCTGTCCTCGGCCTACAGTGTCTTGTGCTATACTGCACTATATTACGAATTACTCAGTATCGATTTAATGTAAATGTTACAAACAGTTTAAATTTTTGTCAGTATGTTATTGTTAAACTTCATGAAAGACCAATTTTTGGGCTTAGCAGATGGTCAAACCAGAAGCCTTCTCTTTCCTGGGAAGTGTTCATTCTGAACTACCCTCACCCTCATTCCTTCAGTTATGGCAGGAACTATCTGCTGCTTTCTAAACTACGAAGGAACTTTGTTCTCAGTTATTTGAATGACTCAAAGATTTTTTAAGGACCAGAACCCAGTACAACATCTTGGTTTATGGGTGTTCATGACACCAAAAACTATCGTCAGGAATGCCTCAGGGTTGTATGACAGGACGACTCTTGTTTTCTGTATCTTCTAAGTATATACCTATCTCCATACATTCATTGTGCAATATTATAGATCCAAGATGGTGGAAATAGTCCAACTGCATAAGTGGAAAAATTTAAAAAACTCCCCTCGTCCTTCCCACATTCCTCCAACCACTCAGACAATGCAGCACTGATTGTTTCCAGCCGATTATATTGTCGAAAAAATTCCAAGATATAGGAAATATGCCAGTGGGGTTAATGGAAACTTCAAAAGACCAGCAACCTCCCTCTCCTCCTTGTTACCCTCTTCCAAACATTGCATAATCATAAACATCCCATGATGCTGGAAACAGACCAGTTGTGTGGTTTATTCCCTTCAATCTCCATTAATTATGTAACTTCCACGTGAAAGACAAAGATAATCATTTTTTCCTTGAATGTTAACGATATTCAACTTGGAAGTCTCACTATTTCGTTCGATATAGTCATAAAATGCCATCTGTGTTTCTCACATTGTGTGCTCCTTACAAAAAACATAATTTCTGTGTATTTCGTACGTCAATTACTGTACTTTTTAAACACCTCTCTCAATGATAGTAATATTTCCTTTTTATATATTATATGGAAAAATACTGAGCATTGCTGAAATCCCTCTTATGCAAAGATCCTCTCTCTACTTCTCCCTCTCTCCCCCCTCCTCGCTCTCTCTCTCTCTCTCTCTCTCTCTCTCTCTCTCTCTGTCTCCTTCTCCGTCCTTATCTTCCTTCCTTCCTCCCTCTATCCGTCTCTCGCTGTCCTGTCACACACACACACACACACACACACACACACACACACACACACACACACACCTCTGTATTTCATATGTAAAGTACAGTGTTTGGAAACTGTTCTTTAATTCGTTCCATTCTTACTATGATTACCACTGCAAAGGTAAGTAGTTCGTGTTGTTATGTGTCAAAAGTAATTGGGAGCATTATTTTTCTCACGGTGCTTACATCTGAACATATAGACGGCTCGGTGTTTTCACGCGTCACGAGATATAAGCGGCAACTCCCTACTAGTTATTCACTTATACCTGATTATCACTCACTGTAGTGTGACACCAGTGGTCTAGGCTTACCCTGCACGTAGCTCACCCTTGTTCGCTCAGAGGGCTGGTTGCCCTCTATGGTATAAAATCTCAGTGAAGGAATGAACAATTAAATCGAATGGGTGTTATGTCCGCCCAGACCAAATGCCAAGAAAAATAATGAAAAAAGTCAGTTAGGTGACGATTTAAAAAAAAAATTGCGGCCGAAGAATTCAGCCGTAAGAAGTCATCCTCATTCCGCCAACGGCCTTGTCGAGGAGGAGGTGGAGAGGACAGAGTTTCAGTGAGTACTTGTGGTGGGAAAATGTCGTCAAAAGGTGGAAGATTCAGCAGTGATCAACGGTATGATAATGCACAAGGCAATGGAGACCACTGCATTAAATACAGATAATGTGTATCCAAAAGACATGTGTACTCTAACATGAAAAAGTATCATGATAATCTTCATATCGGCAAAAGATTCCGAATAGTCCCCCGTTCGTATATCTGAAAGGGGAGTGCCAAGGGGAAGGTGACCGCGAGAGAACGATTGAATAACCAACGAAAGGATAAATATCTACGAGTCTGGGCTTGGGATGTCAGAAGCCTGAGCGTGGTATAGAATCTAGAAAATCTGAAAAGGGAAATGCAGAGGCTCAATCTTGATATAGTGAGGGTCAGTGAAGTGAAATGTAAGGAAGGCAAGGTTTCCTGGTCAGATGAGTACAGGGTAATATCAACAGCAGCAGAAATTGAGCTAATGGGAGCTGGATTCGTTATGAATAGGAAGGTAGGGCAGAGAGTGAGTTTCTGTGAACACTTCAGCGACAGGGTTGTTCTAATCGGAATCGACTGCAGACTAACACCAACAACTATTGTTCAGGTATAAATGCCGAAATCGCATGTGGAAGATGAAGCGATAGAGAAAGTATATGAAGATACTGAAAAGGGAAATTCAGAACGTAAAGAGCGATCAACATCTTGTAGTAATGACAGAGTGTAATTCAGTTGTAGAGGAGGGAGTAGAATAAAGAGTTACGGGACTATAAGGACTTGGTACTAGTAATGAGAGAGGAGAAAAACTAATTGCGTTCAGCAATAAATTTCAGCTCGTAGTAGCGAATAATCTGTTCAAGAATGGCAAGAGGAGGAGTTGTACTTGGAAAGTACATGGAGATACGACAAATTTACATTTACTAAAGAATTTAGATCTGATCATTGTCAGGTAGAGATTCTGGATTGAAAGGTGTACTCAGGATCAGTTACAGACTCAGATCACAATTTTGTAATCATAAAGAACAGGCTGAAGTTTAAGAGACTAGTCGGGAAGGATCATTGCTCAAAGAAGTGGGATATGGATGTACTACGGAATGAAGAGATACGCTTCTGAGCCTATAGATATAGGTATAATGAATAGCTCCAGAGGCAGTTCAGTTGAGGAGAAATGGACATCTCTAAAGAGGAAATCAGAGAAGTTGGAAAGAAAATCATACGCAACTACGAAGGAAAATTGGGTTAACATAAGAACTACTTCAGCTAATCGATTAAGTAAGGAAGTACAAAAATGTTCAGGTAAATGTAGGAATACATAACTACAAGTCACTTAGGAATGGAATTAACAGGAAGTCCTGGGAAGCAAAGATGAAATGGCTGCATGAAAAATGAGAAGAAATAAATAAAACCTATTGTTGGAAAAACCGACTCAGGATATAGGGATTTCAAAATACACTTCGGTGAAATTAAAATCAAAATGAAAAGTGCAATGGGAATTCCATTGTTAATTTCCAGTGCAGACTACTGACCGGTGGAAAGGGTACATTTAAGACC
Organism: Schistocerca gregaria; assembly: GCF_023897955.1. Taxonomy (NCBI): domain Eukaryota; kingdom Metazoa; phylum Arthropoda; class Insecta; order Orthoptera; family Acrididae; genus Schistocerca; species Schistocerca gregaria. The sequence goes on from NC_064925.1 coordinate 434,347,085, forward strand.
TCTGTGTGGGGGGAACACTTGTCTGATCACGTGATAGAAGAAGGAGCTGGAGTCGTCATAGAAGATATAAGGGATCCAGAACTGCAATCAGAATTTAGAACACTTAAGATCAAATAAAGCAGAAGGGATAATTAATATTCCATCAGAATATCTAAAATCATTTTGGAAAATGGCAACAAAGCGACTGCTCCCGTTTGTGAGTAGAATGTATGAGTTTGGTGATATAGCATCTAAATTTCGGAAAAACATCACCCACACAATCCCGAAGACCGCAAAAGCAGACAAGTGTGAGAATTATAGCACAATCAGCTTATCAGCTAATGCATCCAAGTGACTGACAAGAATTATATACAGAAGAATGGAAAAACACTAAGGATGTGTTAAGATGACGACGTTTGACTTTAGGAATGGGAAAGACGTCACAGAGGCACTTCTCACGTTGCGGTTGATAATGGAAGTAAGACTGAAGAAAAACCAAGACACTTTCATTGGATTTGTTGACCTGGAAAAAGCGTTTGAAAATGTCAAAATATCTAAGATGTTCGAAATTCTGCAAAAAATGGGTGTAAGTTCTAGGGAAGGTATGGTATGTACGAGAGCTAAGAGTAAACAGTAAGAGTGTAAGACCAAGATGAAGTGCTCTTTTTAAAAAGAGAGAATGACGGAAATAAAGGAAACGTTCAAGAGTGAATTAAAATTCAATTTAAAACGATATCAATAATAAGATTCACTGATGATATTGCTATCCCGAGTGAAAGTGAAGAAGAATTAAAGGATATGCTGAATTAAATGAACAGGCTCATGAGTAGGGAATTTGGATTGAGAGTAAATCGAAGAAAGGCGAAAGTAATTAGAAGCGGTAGAAATGAGAACAGCGACAAACTTAACATCAGGGACGGTAACCACGAAGTAGATGAAGTTAAGGAATTCTCCGGCCAGGGCAGCAAAACAACCCAAGAGAGACGGAGCATGGACTACATAAAAAGCAGAGTAGCACAGGAAAATAGGGCATTCCTTACCAACCGAAGTCTACTATTATTAAAGGTAAAGCGTATTTGAGGAAAAATTATATGTATGTACTGTAAATGTTCATTGCAAATGTTTGACATCGTCTGAAATGCCATTTTCGTCTTCTTTATGGGGATTTAAAAATGAGCCTCGATCCGAAACTAGTCATCGAATGAATAGAAAGTAAAAATTTGGAGCTTGGATTTGTTTTCGTTCGGCTCATGAATTTCTCATAATGTACTAGAGAGCACAGTTTTGTAAGGCAATGAAACAAGGACTGTGGGGAAAGTGGAACAGATGAGAATTGAAGCATTTGAGATGTATTGCTACAGAAGAATGTTGAAAATTAGATTGACTGATAAGGTAAGAAATAAGGAGGTTCTTCGCAGAACAGGCGAGGAAAGGAATAAGTAAGAGACACTGACATGAAGAATGTACATATATCAGGAGATGTGTTAAGACGTAAGGGAATAATTTCCATGGTACTAGAGGGGGCTGTAGAAGGTAAAAACTGTAGAGGAGGACAGATACAGGAATACATACAACAAATAATATGAGGCGTTGGTTGAAAGAGCTACTCTAAGATGAAAATGTTGGCACAGGACAAGAATTCGTAGCAGGTCTCATCAGAACACTCATAACTTAATAAAATGAAATAATCTGGCTGGTCGCAGGTTCGGATCCTGCCTCGGTATGGATGTGTGTGATGTCCTTAGATTAGTTAGGTTTAAGTAGTTCTAAGTTATAGGGGACTAATGACTTCAGATGTTAAGTCCCATAGCGCTCAGAGCCATTTGAAACCAATCTGGCTGGTGGAAAATTAGGATCAGACTTCTGTAAGGCTCCAGGGTTTGTGGGCGAAATTACTCCCAAGGTATATGTGCCCATAACTGAAGTTCTTGTCGCGAAGATAGGTTTCATGTCGATTCAGAGAGAACTTCCTCATTTCTCATCTGATCAGTCCACCTAGTTTTGCAATATCCCTGAATAGCACCACCTCTTCAAATGCTTCGATTCTCTTCTTTTCCTGTTTTCTCACAATCCGAGATTCACCACCATAGAATGCTGTGCTTCAAATGCACATTATCCGATATTTCTTGCTAAAAATTAAGGCCAATGTTTGATACCAACGGAGTTACTTTGACCTCGAATGCTCTCTTAAGCAGTATTAGTCTGCTTTTTGCGTCCTCCTTGCTTCCTCCACTATGCATTCTTTTGCTACCAAGGTAATATAATTTTTTTTCATTTTATCTGCTCCGTCATTCCCTGTATTTATGTTAAATTTTTCCCTCATTTCTCCTTCTCCCCATTACTTTCACCTCTTCTCAGTTTATTCTCCATCCATATTCTGTGCTAATTAGGCTCCATTTTATTCAACAGGTCAAGGAGTTCTTTCTCATTTTGACTGAGGATAACATTGTCATCAACGCATGTTATCATTGATACCCTTTCACCCTGAATTCCAATCTCAGCCCAGAACCTTCCTTTTATTTCCATCATAGCTTCTTCAATGTGGAGATTGTACAGCAAGAGCTCAATTCTACATCCTTGTCGCATACCAAAGCAATTCGTTTTTGAGCTTCTCGTTTCTTTACACATAATGAATATTACCCTTCTTTTTCCATATCATACACCTGAGACTTCTGATTATTTCGCATCATTTTACTTTGTGCATTGCGTTTGTTAGCTCGACAAATCCTATGAATCTGTCTTACATCGGTTACCAGGAGCGACGACAGAATTGCCTCTCTAGTTCCTTTGCTTTTCATAAAGCAAAACATCGTTGCCTTATATTTCCTCAACATGTTTTCTAGTTATATATTAGTTTGGTTCATGAAGTCGTAGCTTTATTGTTTTCCATGTTAGCACTCCAGTTTCTACGGGTTTATTCCTCAACTGTCATTTTTTATTTGCAGTTTACTGTTGCTTTACATGTTCACACTCCGTTATTTGGAGATAGTGACTGGAGCTGTGGATGCCAGAAAATGCAGTCCTAAGTGAAAAAAAACTGGTATATTTCCTACTCAATCTTCTGTTCAGAGCACTGACAGCCAGAAACTTCTGCGCCGTGTAAGAAAATGCTGTTCCCGTTTTAAGGAGGGTCGTTTTAGCATTAGTGCCTCTCCATTTTCAGGAAAACTTTCAGGTTTTCCTGAAGATCGTTTCAACTCATTAATCCACTATCACCTACGTCATTGCACGCGAGAGCTGGCAAATCTGAGGGATTGTGATTATTTCAACATTTAATATGCAATGGGGAAGGATCCAGAACCGGATGTGTGAGTACCGCATGCTCTAAGCCAAACTCACAAAAACAAGCGGGAGACCGTGTGTGTATCTTGCTTGCTCGTCATCATTTTTCTCGTGAACAACACCGACCATTCCTATCTTGTATCGTTACTGGTGACAAGAAATGGTGTCTTTTCGTTATCACAAAGAAAAGAAGGAAATTGTTGAGAACGTCCAACAAAACATAATGTTATACATCTGGTGGGACAGCGATGGTGTGGTGTTCTACGAATTGCTTCCTGAGGTGCGACCATGACTGGTGACATTTATTATCAACAACTGAGACGACTTGCACAATCTAAGAACAACGACCAGGAGGACTTCGTGGCCGTCCGGTGTGGCCGAGTGGTTCTAGGCGCTTCAGTGTGGAACCGCGCGACCGCTACACTCGCAGGTTCGAAACCAACCTCGGGCATGGATGAGTGTGATGTCCTTAGGTTAGTTAGGTTTAAGTAGTTCTAAGTTCTAGGGGACCGATAATCTCAGATGTTAAGTCCCATAGCGGTCAGAGCCATTTGAGCCATTTGAAGACTTCGTGAAGTAATAGTACTGCAAGATAAAACCCGCCGTATTCTATTACTCTGACAAAAAACAGTATATAGGAGTTGGGTGGGGAAATAATTCCGCACCCATTTTATTTACCTGATCTTGGGATCTAAAATTTTGACCTTCCCCCCTCTCTATCAAACATGTTTCAGAGAATTTCAATTCCGGATGAAAATGCTCTCCAGACACGGCACGATGTGTTCTTCGCCTCAAAACCACGTGATTTCTGTAGTCACGTTATCAAAATTTACAGCAGCGTTGGAAGATTGCTGTAAATAGTGAAGGAGATCACGTTATTGATAACTGAAGGCTCTGTTTTGTGGGGGAAGAGGACCAGAATAGTGTTTAATGTACCATCGTCAACGAGGTCATTGTAGGTGGAACACGAGGGAAGGATGGGGAAGGAAATCGACCGTGACCTTTGAAAGGAACGATACCAGTATTTGCCTGAAGTGATGTAGGGAAATAACGGAAACTTTAAATCAGGATACCCGGGCGTGGTTTTGAACCGTCGTCCTACCGAATGAGAATCCATTGTACAAACCACTGCTCCACCTGGCTTGGTGTTTCTATTATGTCTACCAGATGCGTTTGTGAAACTTATGGAAAAACGCTACTAACTTACTGTTAAGGTATAACAGTCAGGAACGACAGAGAAGAGAAGGCTATGAGAAGAAGTCGTACATCGCACGCTGACCGACCTCCCTTCCAGGACAACAACGCGACAGCAGCGGCCCCTACGTAAAGAGGACATAAGCGCCGCGCCCGTTTGGTAACAGCCCACTTGGACAGCAGCGTCAACGTTATGCATTGGATAGCAGCTTCAAGTTTAGCCACTTCGTTAGCAGTTCAGGACAGAGTTTTGTCAGTTAGAGATCAGCAGTAACTGCAAAGTACTGATTAATCGTATGTCGCCCGTTGCTTGTGATACATCTGTGAAATTGCTAAAGTCAAATATTGTATTTGATTAATTGTAATAAAACTCATTAATACGAGTTGTTTGATCGTTTGTCTAGCAAACCGAGTTGGCAGCATTTCTAGACCCAACACTTACGGGGTAAAACAGGATATCAGCGGTGTTCGCTGCAAGACTCTAGTGCGAGTCGTTTACACCATCGAGTTTACGCTATTGAGTTTCCATACCGATACTTCTTTTCTCCTTCAACCTACGTAGTTTATAGCCACGAAGTTGTTTTTGCGTACAGTGTGCTTGTACACTACTGGCCATTAACATAGATACACAAAGAAGAAATGCAGATAATAAACGGGTATTCATTGGACAAACATATTATACTAGAACTGACATGTGACTACATTTCCATGCAATTTGTATGCATAGATCCTGAGAAATCAGTACCCAGAAAAATCACCTCTGGCCATAATAACGGCCTTGATAAGCCTGGGCATTGAGTCAAACAGAGCTTGAATGGCGTGTACAGTTACAGCTGGCCATGCAGCTTCAACACGATACCGCAGTTCATCGAGAGAAGTGTCTGGCGTATTGCGACGAGCCAGTTGCTCGACCACCATGGATCAGACGTTTTGAGTTGGTGAGAGATCTGGTGAATGTGTGGCCAGGGCAGCAGTCCAACATTTTCTGTATCCAGAAAGGCCCGTACAGGACCTGCAACATGCGATCGTGCATTATCTTGCTGAAATGTAGGGTTTCGCACGAGTCGTAAAATATCTGAAATGTAACGTCCACTGTTCAAAGTGTCGTCAATGCGAACAATAGGTGACCGAGACGCGTAACCAATGGCACCCCATACCATCACGCTAGGTGACACACCAGTGTGGCGATGACGAATACACGCTTCCATGTGCGTTCACCGCGATGTAGCCAAACGCGGATGCGACCCCTCATAGTCATCCGAAAAAATTACGTTTTGCCATTCGTGCACCCAGGTTCGTCGTTGAGTACACCATTGCAGGCGCTCTTGTCTGTAATGCAGCGTCAATGGTAACCGCAGCCATGGTGTCCGAGCTGATAGTAAACGCTGCTGCAAACGTCGTCGAACTGTTCGTGCAGATGGTTGTTGTCTTGCAATCGTCCCCAACTGTTGACTCAGGGATCGAGACGTGGCTGCACGATCTTTTACAGCCATGCGAATAAGATGCCTGTCATCTCGACTGCTAGTGATACGAGGTCGTTGGGATTCAGCACGGCGCTCCGAATTACCCTCCTGAACCCACCGATTCCATATTCTGCTAACAGTTATTGGACCTCAACCAACGCGAGCAGCAATGTCGCGACACGATAAATCGCAATCGTGATAGGCTACAATCCGACCTTTATCAAGTCGGAAACATCGTAGTAAGCATTTGTCCTCCTTACACGAGGCATCTCAACAACGTTTCACCAGTCAACGCCGGTAAACTGCTGTTTGTGTAAGAGAGGAATCGGTTGGAAACTTTCCTCATGTCAGTACGTTGTAGGTGTCGCCACCGGTACCAACCTTGTGTGAATGCTCTGAAAAGCTAATAATTTGCATATCACAGCATCTGCTTCCTGTCGGTCAAATTTCGCCTCTGTAGCACGTCATCTTAGTTGTGTAGCAATTTTAAAGGCCAGTAGTATACGTTCCTTGAGTGCACTGCAACATGCTAGCCAGTTAGTATGTGGCCGTCCAAGTAGTAGGTCGTGAGTGGACGATGGCATTTACCATTGCAGAACAAGCCGATATGCTCATAGTCTATAGAGGAGTGTAGGAAGAACTCAATTCTTATTGTACGATGTATGTGGCAAGATATCCCAACAGACGTCAACCATCTCGGCATTTATTTATCAACCTATGTGAAGTTATGTGAAAGTGGTAGTGTAACACCTACACAGCGCAACAGAAGAAACCATTTGACGATAGAAGACGATTAAATTAATGTTCTTACCGCTGTTGCAGTTGATCTGCACGTTAGCCCCCTTCGCAATAGCGCGAGGATGTCGTATGATTCAGACAAGTGTGCTACCCATTCTCCATCGGCATAGGTTCCACCTCTCTCCATCAGGAGGTGCATGGAAACGGTTATAAGAATCGTCTCAGCCTCTGTACACAGACATTAAGATAGGGTACTCGACTTGCATCATGTATCTAGTTTAATGATGATGCCGCATTTACCAATCTTGCCCAGGTAAACCACCGAAACCTGCACTATTGGTCTGTTGACAATCCCCGTTGCCTTCGTCAGGTATAAAGTCAGAGTCCATGGAGTGTAAATGTGTGTTGTGGGATAATGGACCTTCAGCTCAAAGGCCCGTTTTTCATAGACGGAACAAGCACAAGTGTCTCAGCCTACAAACACGCCATTTTCGATGCTAGAAAACGTTCCTCTGCAGGCTAGGAGGAACCTGTGGTACTAACATGATGGCAGTCCAGCCCCTTCACGAATTGTATCCAAATCCTTGGATTGGACGCTGAGCATCTGTACCTTGGCCGGTCCGTTCCGCGGCTTAGACGCCTGTAGATCTTTTTTTTTTTTTTGTGCGGGAAGCTGAAAGATGCTGTCTACAAGAACATACCATCTACGAGTACACCCGATGTTGTGTAATTACGTTTTACTGCACCCTGCTCGCATATCTCCGCTGAAATGCTAGCACGTGTGCACAGTTGTTTCTTACCATGGAAGCTTGTATTACCGCTGCCGGTGATCATCTTGAACACAACCTGTAATAGTTACTTATCTCGTCGGGATGCACATAATTACTGTATGTACTTGTGTTGTTCTTTAGTGTGTGCTACCACAGTTATTGTGCAAGTGTCGGTGAGGGAACTATTCAAAATATGGTACGTCGTAAACGAGTTGCAATGAACCCTGCATGTCGACCCCTTGCGGACCAGCGGTTCTAGGCGCTTCAGTCCGGAACCGCCCTCCTTCTACGGTCGCAGGTTCGAATCCTGCCTCGGGCATGGATGTGTGTGCTGTCCTTAGGTTAGTTAGGTTTAAGTAGTTCTAGGTTCTAGGGGACTGATGACCTCAGATGTTAAGTCCCATAGTGCTCAGAGCCATGAGAACCATTTCAAATCCTGCATCAAGCAGCACTGCCATTCTTATTCACCGTACTTTTAGTCTGCTAATGTCAACATTGCTCCATTTAAAAAATATTATGTTTGTGCAAAAAATACACATTCTAAGTATTATACAACCTGTTCATTAGCTAATAATATGAGCGCCAGCCTACCAATCCATTCTGTGAAAGTATTTGCTGTATAAGTTTGAGGTCATCCCAAAAAAACACCGACAAACTTTAGAGACAAGTTCCTTAAAAATGAGCAAAGAGTACGTAGTAAACATGGGCTGTAAAATGCATATTTTAAGAGCTGTGAGCACTTTCTCATTTTTTCTAGCGTGAAACAATTCTCCTCTACTGAACAAGTGTTCATAGCTCTTAACGTAAGTATTTTAGAATCACTGACTACTAGATGTTTTTGCTTCGTTTGATCAATACCACCTCTTCCAAAAATATGAAAAGCAAAGAGTTGGCAGTAGCAGGTCTGACAAGTGCTCAATTCCTTTAAGGTGTGCACCGTAATGTACTAGACATTCTTCCTTGTTTTGGTATAGTGAACCTGTCCCTAAAGACAGTTGGTGTTTTGTGGGACATCCTCTACATGTGTGTATTATTCTCGACAACAACTTCAGTCCATTATCTTGTGCAAATATTTTCGGAACTATTTGCCCTTACTGTCTTCGGGAAGAATATTGTGGGTGAGAAAACCTAAAGTATGCAAAGGAGACAACAAAGTTATCGCCAGATAGTAATAGCTCGAGTACAACATCAAACAAGGCGGAAGACAGACGACAAAAAAAGTCTGGAGGTCTGTATCTAACTCTCTTGACTGAAATGAAATACGACATCCACTCATCTTAATTCAAAAGAGACAAGCAACAAAACTAACTAAAACTAATTTGAATCCTCATTTTTGGTTGCTGGCATACCTTAAAACATTTATTTAAATTTGAATGGACGCTGTCAAGTGCAAGTATAGTTAATCTCTAATTAAAAGCACCTGCAAACAAGAATCATTGGCATCGTTAACGCGTCACGTCGTGAATCTCGAATGCTTCGTGGACGTGACTCTGTTCGGCGTGGTGGCTACGGCCTAGACGTGGCGCGACCTTTGCGACAGACGCTGACGTCACCGTGGCTGTGTGCAGCGCCGCCTGCAATCCTCTGCCGGGCGCAGCGGCCATGTCTCCCTGGGGGGCAGCTCGGCAGACTAACGCGGTTCTCCGCCGCTGTGAGCACTGTACCCACAGCTCCGGGCCCCGTCCTAAATCCATTGTTTCGTGACCTAGGGTGCACAAACAGCGAAACTGAGCATATCGCCCGCTGGCTAGTCATCACAAGATATCCTTGTTCCAGTGAAGCGATTCCAGCTGGTTCTCGAAGAAAGGACAACGCAGATAATTTGATTACTTCTTTGTGATGCATTTATAAACATGCTTCAGAGATGAAAACTTCAAGAATCAGCACGGGTTTACGACGAGACTGTAGAGAGTAAGGTACTCAATATTAAGGCATGCTACGCCACTTTTACTGAATGCTGCACTGCACTTCGCCGGCCGGGTTGGCCGAGCGGCTCTAGCAGCTACAGTCTGAAACCGCGAGACTGCTACGGTGGCAGGTTCGAATCCTGCCTCGGGCATGGGTGTGTGTGATGTCCTTAGGTTAGTTACGTTTAAGTAGTTCTAAGTTCTAGGAGACTGATGAAAAAGTTAAGTCCCATAGTGCTCAGAGCATTTTGAACCATTTGCACTACACTTCAAAGTGACACACATACGTATATGACACTATTTTTGAAGATAGATTTGGGGAGCAAAATAACTGATAATGGTCGAAGTAGAGAGGGTATAAAACGAGGATAATGGAATGTAGTCGAATGAAGTTGAGTGATGCTGAGGGAATTAGATTAGGAAATGAGTCACTTAAAGTAGTAAAGGAGTTTTGCTATTTGGGGAGCATAATAACTGATGATGGTCGAAGTAGAGAGGGTATAAAATGTAGACTGGCAATGGCATGGAAAGCGTTTCTGAAGAAGAGAAATTTGTTAACGTCGAATATAGATTTAAGTGTCAGTAACTCGTTTCTGAAAGCGAAGTGAAACGTGAACAATAAATGGTTTAGACAAGAAGAGAATAGAAGCTTTCGAAATGTGGTGCTACGGAGGAATGCTCAAGATTAGATGCGTAGATCACATAACTAATGAGGTGGTGTTGAACATAATTGGGGAGAAGAGAAGTTCGTGGCACAACTTGACTAGAAGAAGGGATAGGTTGATAGAGCGTATTCTGAGGCATCAGGGGATCACCAGTTTAGCATTGGATGGCAGCGTGGAGAGTAAAAATCGTAGAGGGAGACCAAGAGATGAATACACTAAACAGATTCAGAAAGATAGGTTGCAGTAGGTACTGGGATATGAAGAAGCTTCCACAGGATAGAGTAGCATGGAGAGCTGCATCAAACCAGTCTCTGGACTGAAGATCACAACAACGTCCTGTGAGCCATGAATGAATGGCAACATTAAAATTCAATTTCCTGCGTTTGGCACAGTGCCACATTGCAGACTGTTAACGAAGAGTGGAGCATACGGGATACGCTCTCCGGTATGTGAGTGGCCCTTAGATGTAATATGCAATCGAATCCAGTAGGTTGTCCTCGGAGGTGAGTGTTCACAAGAGACTAAGGTGTCTTCAGGAGTGCCTAGCGGAAGAGTGACAGGACCACTCGTGTTCTCTAGGTACATAAAACATCTCATGAATAGGGTGAGTAGAAATCTACGACTGTCTTCTGACTACGCTGTAGTGTAAGAAAAGGTGTTGTCGTTGGGCTTCTGTACGAGGGTACAGCATAGGTAGATTTTCTATTTGATGTCATGAGTGGCAGCTTGTCCTAAATGTGACAAAATATGAATTAATGTAGATGAGTCAGGGAAACAATTTTGTAATATTCGAATGCAGTATTAGTGGTGTTGGTGACCGGTTTTAATTTCCGCTCACTAAATAAATACCACAGCCGCTTAATAATGCATGATGGAATTGTCGCAGATTGGTGCTGGGAGCAGCACAACTAAAGATGTAGACTGAAGGAATTTTTGAAATGTAAATTGCATGTCGCGATCTGGAAATCGCTTTATGCTGCATAAATAGTTAAACTTCTCGGACTTCTCCTTCGAATGACAGCAGCCTCAGATTGTACAGTAAGCTTTTTTCTTTTTGGTCATCAGTCTACTGACTGGTTTGATGCGGCCCGCCACGAATTCCTTTCCTGTGCTAACCTCTTCAACTCAGAGTAGCACTTGCAACCTACGTCCTCAATTATTTGCTTGACGTATTCCAATCTCTGTCTACCTCTACAGTTTTTGCCCTCTACAGCTCCCTCTAGTACCATGGAAGTCATTCCCTCATGTCTTAGCAGATGTCCTATCATCCTGTCCCTTCTCCTTATCAGTGTTTTCCACATATTCCTTTCCTCTCCGATTCTGCGTAGAACCTCCTCATTCCTTACCTTATCAGTCCACCTAATTTTCAACATTCGTCTACAGCACCACATCTCATATGCTTCAATTCTCTTCTGTTCCGGTTTTCCCGCAGTCCATGTTTCACTGCCGTACAATGCTGTACTCCAGACGTACATCCTCAGAAATTTCTTCCTCAAATTAAGGCCGGTATTTGATATTAGTAGACTTCTCTTGGCCAGAAATGCCTTTTTTGCCATAGCGAGTCTGCTTTTGATGTCTTCCTTGCTCCGTCCGTCATTGGTTATTTTACTGCCTAGGTAGCAAAATTCCTTAATTTCATTGACTTCGTGACCATCAATCCTGATGTTAATTTTCTCGCTGTTCTCATTTCTACTGCTTCTCATTACCTTCGTCTTTCTCCGATTTACTCTCAAACCATACTGTGTACTCATTACACTGTTCATTCCGTTCAGCAGATCATTTAATTCTTCTTCACTTTCACTCAGGATAGCGATGTCATCAGCGAATCGTATCATTGATATCCTTTCACCTTGTATTTTAATTCCACTCCTGAACCTTTCTTTTATTTCCATCATTGCTTCCTCGATGTACAGATTGAAGAGTAGGGGCGAAAGGCTACAGCCTTGTCTTACATCCTTCTTAATACGAGCACTTCGTTCTTGATCGTCCACTCTTATTATTCCCTCTTGGTTGTTGTACATATTGTATATGACCCGTCTCTCCCTATAGCTTACCCCTACTTTTTTCAGAATCTCGAACAGCTTGCACCATTTTATATTGTCGAACGCTTTTTTCCAGGTCGACAAATCCTATGAAAGTGTCTTGATTTTTCTTTAGCCTTGCTTCCATTATTAGCCGTAACCTCAGGATTGCCTCTCTCGTGCCTTTACTTTTCCTAAAGCCAAACTGATCGTCACCTAGCAGCATTCTCAATTTTCTTTTCCATTCTTCTGTATATTATTCCTGTAAGCAGCTTCGATGCATGAGCTGTTAAGCTGATTGTGCGATAATTCTCGCACTTGTCAGCTCTTGCCGTCTTCGGAATTGTGTGGATGATTCTTTTCCGAAAGTCAGATGGTATGTCGCCAGACTCATATATTCTACACACCAACGTGAATAGTCGTTTTGTTGCCACTTCCCCTAATGATAACATGTTTGTACTTCCTCCTTTCATCAATCAACTGAAGTATTTCTTCTGTTACCCATGGTTTCTTCGCAGCTACCTTCTTCGTACCTATGTTTTCCTTCCCAACTTCTGTGATGACCCTTTTTAGAGATGTCCATTCCTCTTCAACTGTAATGCCTACTGCGCTATTCCTTATTGCTGTATCTATAGCGTTAGAGAACTTCAAACGTATCTCGTCATTCCTTAGTACTTCCGTATCCCACTTCTTTGCGTATTGATTCTTCCTGACTAATGTCTTGAACTTCAGCCAACTCTTCATCACTACTATATTGTGATCTGAGTCTATATCTGCTCCTGGGTACGCCTTGCAATCAAGTATCTGATTTCGGAATCTCTGTCAGACCATGATGTAATCTAATTGAAATCTTCCCGTATCTCCCGGCCTTTTCCAAATATACCTCCTCCTCCTGTGATTCTTAAACAGGGTATTCGATATTACTAGCTGAAACTTGTTACAGAACTCAGTTAGTCTTTCTCCTCTTTCATTCCTTGTCCCAAGCCCATATTCTCCTGTAACCTTTTCTTCTACTCCTTCCCCTACAACTGCATTCCAGTCGCCATTCCAGTCGACTATTAGATTTTCGTCCCCCTTTACATACTGCATTACCCTTTCAATATCCTCATACACTTTCTCTATCTATTCATCTTCAGCTTGCGACGTCGGCATGTATACCTGAACTATCGTTGTCGGTGTTGGTCTGCTGTCGATTCTGATTAGAACAACCCGGTCACTGAACTGTTCACAGTAACACACCCTCTGCCCTACATTCCTATTCATAACGAATCCTACACCTGTTATACCATTTTCTGCTGCTGTTGATATTACCCGATACTCATCTGACCAGAAATCCTTGTCTTCCTTCCACTTCACTTAACTGACCCCTACTATATCTAGATTGAGCCTTTGCATTTCCCTTTTCAGATTTTCTAGTTTCCCTGCCATGTTCAAGCTTCGTAGAACGTTATCCTTTCGTTGATTATTCAGTCTTTTTCCCATGGTAACCTCCCCCTTGGCAGTCCCCTCCCGGAGATCCGAATGGGGGACTATTCCGGAATCTTTTGCCAATGGAGAGATCATCATGACACTTCTTCAACTACAGGCCTGTACTGTGGATACACGTTACGAGTCTTTAATGCAGTGGTTTCCATTGCCTTCTGCATCCTCGTGTCGTTGATCATTGCTGATTCTTCCGCCTTCAGGGGCAATTTCCCACCCCTAGGACAAGAGAGTGCCCTGAACCTCTATCCGCTCCTCCGCCCTCTTTGACAAGGCCGTTGGCAGAATGAGGCTGACTTCTTTTGCCGGAAGTCTTCGGCCGCCAATGCTGATTATTTATCAAAATTTAGGCAGTGGCGGGGATCGAACCCGCGACCGAAGACGTTTTGATTATGAACCAAAGACGCTACCCTTAGATCACGGGTCACGGGTCACAATAAGTTAAAAAGAGGTATTGAAATTCTGTACGAAAATCAAGCCAATGGCGAATGTGTGTCACATTGAAATGGTGCGTCCTCCCACAGATGGCTGAAAAATGAAACTGGTAATACGATGGTAGCTAACATAAATATGTGTAAAGGTACTAAAATACAGTATTCGTGCACATTTAGATAGAGAATTAGCTCAATGTATTATAAATTATTCGTAGCTACAGAGAACGGTACTTACCTGGCGACATCAGAATGGCAAAAGACAAAAGCCGACAGCCAGACATCTCAGAACTGCCCTCGAAACAATTGAAAGCCGTGCCATCCTTTATTTGTAGAAAGAATGTAAATGTTAACATATGGACTCTTTTGTCCGGAATCGTTATACAAAATTTGAAACACATGCATAATTTTTACGAAGGGGTATTTCAATGCCTGCTGAATAACTACGAAGCTGTGAGAAGAAGAAGTTGATATATACAGTTCTCAATGTTCCTCAATAACAGTTCAATAAATGAATCGCCGGCCGCGGTGGTCTCGCGGTTCTAGGCGCGCAGTCCGGAACCGTGCGACTGCTACGGTCGCAGGTTTGAATCCTGCCTCGGGCATGGATGTGTGTGATGTCCTTAGGTTAGTTAGGTTTAAGTAGTTCTAACTTCTAGGGGACTAATGACCACAGCAGTTGAGTCCCATAGTGCTCAGACCCATTTGAACCATTTGAATAAATGAATTATTTATTAGCTACCATTCCCCGATGCTAATGTGTCCCTGTGTCGAGATCAGCGTGACTTCAAATCAACACTATTCTTCTGAAGATGAGAGCACAGTTCAGAAATTTCTTGCTTTGTGTATGCAATGCAATGTAGGTCACAGATCCAGTGGAGGATTGACGTCAGATGTGGATTGCATGACGTCACCGGGTGCCTACAGGCCAGCCAATGCGACCTTCCTCAGTACACACCATGCTCTTCGTGCACACCGGTATTTTATTGCTTCTTATGCCAGTGCCCGCAACAGTGTCGAACCTCCGGGATTCATGAAATCATTTGTCGTGCCATCAGTCTCTTGAAAAAGATGCGCTGCTATGGTGCATACGGGGCTAAAATAGATAGACAAATAGTACACAAGAGAGAAAGTTTGAATTTCTTTGGTAATTACATATAAATAGTAATAGAAGTGCAGAGGGTTAGGCCGCGTGGTCTAAAGTGACCTGCCACGGTTCGCGCGACTTCTCGCCCCCCCCCCCCCCCCTCCCGTCGGAGGTTCGCGTCGTTCCTCAGCGTAAATTGGTTTGAGTAAGTAGTTTGCAAGCCTAAGGCCCGATGACCTCAGCGGTGTGGTCCCGTAGAGCTTACCACAAATTTCCTGTTTTCAGTGTGTTTATACTGTGTGCAGTATAAAGTTCATTTGATTTTACTTAACGAGGGGACTTGGACTATGCCCAATTCAGAGAAAACTAAAGGTTCGTTTCTCCTTTTCGTCATCCTTACATTACGCCCCTAGTCTACAATATTCAAAAGTCATAGTTCACACGAATTTCATCTTATCTATGTTTTGTTTACAGACACATGTTTTAGCGTCTGTAGATGAATGTTCAATAATGCGCTATCAAATAACCGTTCAGCGACAATCACATTTTAGAGAATGGACGCCGTCAACTTAGTGCAGACATGACCGTTGGACGTGGTACATTATGCTTATGTCAGGTGAAGTTTTCTCAGCAAGGCTTGGAGTGCAGTGGTGTCGACCGCCACCACGTCGGTGTCACACACTCTTGGAGGGAGCAGCTTCGGTACGTACCTTTGCATTCGGAATAAATGCTGCTTATTTGTCCTAACGTTCTCCAACAGGGATGGAGACTGCGCACAATGCACGATTGGTCACGTACACACCGCTAGTTCGATTTCCCTAAAAACAAAGTGTAGGTACTTTCGTACAAGGTTTCTTATTTTCCGTGAGCTACGCTCTCTACGTCCTTTATCTATTACTGTCCCTCGTTAGCGAATCACATGTTTTACAAATTTTATTGAGCACATTATCAGCATTTTAAAATATGCTTCAAGAATCTGGGCTTCCCAATCTCTCCTCGACTGAGCCTGACCAAAATTTGTTCAGGGAATCGTGTACAGACATTTCATAATAGATACAGTTATCCATAGTTTCGGTTGCCCATATGGTAGCCTCACACTATATGTAGCCTACCACATAAACAACTTTTGTCGGTCAGTATAGGTCCAAGACAAAGCTGTTGTGAATGATTTAAGAAAAGTACAAGGTAGACAATCTTTTCCTCTAGAATGCATACCTGAAATTGACGATGTCTTAGTAAAATTTTGTCCAGTAATACAATTTTACATTTAGGTACAGCCCCCGGTTAATAAAATAGATCATCGATTGGGAACTCAGCACCATAAACATTTTCATTACCAAATTGGGTGTAGTTTGCAGGTGAGTACAACTTTCACGAGTGTGTAGAACCGTGAGAGAGGAATGTGCTACACATTCCTGTATCTGTCTTACAAAGGGAGGCCACGACTTTGGGATCACGGATTTACTTCAAGCATTGAGGATGCGAAACCTTTACAGATTCACGAATTTAAAAAATTTAAAGAAAACTTTTGACAAAAATCTGGCGGTATTACAACAAACTGTGTCTTCAAACTTGTCTAATTTGCAAAAGTCACTAACAGTGGCACGCCACGACGTTGGGGTCATAGATTTACTTCAAACTTCGTTCACCTATAGCAAGCTATCAAAACAACATAACGTGCAAATATTCAGGTGCACTACTCTGGCAGTTTATAGAATAATATCTATGTCATGTATCTGTGCCAAGCTACTGGAAGAAAGAAGTAGTTGTGGCCAAGTGGCTAGAGTCCCCGCAGGA
This sequence comes from Schistocerca gregaria, assembly GCF_023897955.1. Lineage (NCBI taxonomy): Eukaryota > Metazoa > Arthropoda > Insecta > Orthoptera > Acrididae > Schistocerca > Schistocerca gregaria. Next base: position 434,363,901 of record NC_064925.1, read on the forward strand.
CAAGTAGATCCTGCACGAGGCGATGGTCTGAATCTAGCTACTGCTTATTTTTTAATCTATATTTTTTCCATCACTGGTCACATTATTTAATCTGTACGACATTTGAGATATAATAAATACAATGAAACAAAATCCCACGTTCATTTTCATGACGTTATAATGAGCTTCACACGTTATTTGACTAATTACTAGGTTTAATTAAATTTTGAAGGACGACGGACAGGCTTGGAAAGCCCAAGACAAACTTCGCTAAATAATGACGCGAACGACGTTATTCACAATCAGTAATATAGTATGTCACAATGTCCCTGACCACAAGAGTAATGTACAATTACTCGTCGGATATGCTCTCGTCAACGTAAGTGCAGGATGGCATTTGCCGTACAGACATGGAAAACGTAAATTGAAATGGCATCTACTACAACGAACGATTCCAGTTTTCCCGCGTTACAGCAAGTTTTCAGGGTTTCTAAGGGAAATCACACCTCATTGACATGTTGAAAAATTATTTTTCTTCCGATTGCGTGAATCCAAATCATGCGTAACGCAATACTTTAGCAGACAAAGGTGCTGGCAATTGCTGATCTACGATGTGATTTAATTAACAATTGTAATTAGTCAAATAACATGAAATTCCCTAAAACTTCATGAACATGCAAGTGCTTTTTTATTATATTACCTCTCAAATGACAAGTAAATTAAATAATATGCCCAGTGATGAAAAAATAGATTAATAATCACGTCTGGGCGGGACTTGAACTGCCACCTCGTTCACGATTTTCTCGGAATTATCAGAGTAGTACACCTTACTACTTGCACGTTATGTTCTTTTAATGGCCTACTAAAGGTGAACAAAGTCTGAAGTAAATCTATGACCCCAAAGTCATGGCCTCCCCTTCCTACTGACTTTTCTAAATTAGACAACTGTGAAGACACAGTTTGTTGCCATCCCGCCAGATTTAAAAGTTTCTTTAAATTGTTTAAATTCATGAATCTGTAAAGGTTTCGCAACCTCACTGCTTGCGAAGTATTCATTCATCGGCTGTTGGCCTACTCATGGTAACTCTTGACTGATACACTTCTTAATGTGCTTATCTATGTTATCTATCCTTTCAGAACTATTACTGCAAAAAATATGCATTTTGGCATCAAATCCAAACTTTAAATTGTTTTCTTGTTCACTTGTTGAATGTTATGTTTAAGACTAAAATTTATGTACAGTCTCATACAGCTACTTATTTTTACGAGGGAGTTCATCTGCACTAGTAGACAAAGTTTGACAAACACCATATAATTTTGTTACTTTTTTAGATAACGTTTCGTGTTGTTGCTTCAGAATTTTATTGTCTTGGGATATTTGCCCTACAGCTAGGGGGGGGGGGGGCGTCTGAAGTGTGACTGCAAATCAGATGCAGTCGATCAAAGCTCATAAAAATTTGTTGTCATCTTTGGTATAGTGAGTGGTTCTACTAGTTAACATTTGCTGCAATATTTGTCCAATATTGTGTTCACTAGAAGTTTATACTCGCGGAACCCAAAGTCGCCTGAGCGTTGAACCATTACGTTCGCTATCTGTTCTTTACTTGCCGTTGATTAGTTATCTCCTTGGAATATGTCCCTTTAACATTCAGTATTGGTTTGACGCACAGTACCATTAATATTCTCTGTGTCTGAATTAATTACTACTTCGTTAGTTTTGTCATCCGAGCATATGTTACGAGAATTTGTTTATGGCTTTTTTTTTTGTTCAAATGCAGTATTGGTGGTGTTGCGAGTTAGATTCCACCTACGCTCTCTAAATAAGTGCCGAAGCTTCTTAATAAAGCACGATGTAACTGTCCCAGATTCAGCGCAACTGAAGGTGTGGACTGCCAGTATTTTTGAAATGTAAATTGCATATCTCAGTCTGATAATTGGTCTATGTGGTGTAATTAGATAAAATTCTGGGAGTTCTTTTTCAAAGTACTGCATGCTCAGGTTGCAGTAGATGCGAAAAATAAATATTGAAACTTTTTAGCGAATTCACGCTGATGACGGATCAATGTCACGTTGAAATGTTGAGTCTCTCCCACATAAGACTGAAAAATGAAGCTCGTAATTTCATTGATAGTTAACATAGATATGTGTGCTGGTACTGCAATAAAGGACTCGGACAAATTTTGATAGAGAATTAGTTTAACATATTGTAAATTATTCAGGGGCGCAGAGAACCATGCTTACATGGCGAGATGAGGATGGTAAAAGACAAAAGCGAAAAGCTAGGCGTCTCATAGCTGCCCTCGAAACAATTCAAGGCTGCGCCTTCGTTTATTTGTACAGAATATGAAAGTAGTAAGATATGAATTCTTCAGTGCGGAATCGTTCGACAAAATTTTACATATAAAAAATAACTATTAGAAAAGAGTATTGGTGTGTGTGATTTCGATAAAACATCCAGGCGTAACATGTTAATGGGGACCTAACTTGTCTGATGACGTGACAAAAAAAAAATTGGTTTCGATATGGAAGACATGGGAGATTCAGTATTAGAGCCAGGATTTAAAAGAGCTCTGTAAGATAATAATATCTTAAGAAATACTTCCGATATTGCTTTTAAATATTTATTTTGAACTGATAACTGGTTTCAGTACACTTTGCTGTCATCTTTGGATACGCAATACGACCTACACACACTTTACATTGGAAGACATACCTTCTACGTCAGTAGTAACGAAATACGTAAATTTAATATTTTGCATATAGGTAACATACCACAACTTTTTCAAATTATGTCATATACTTTGGCAATGTTGACAGTTTTCAAATGCAAGCACTACCAGCAGGCAGATCACAGCCAGAGTATCGTTAGTGAAAATAATATTTACAATCATGTTCTCCTGCAACTTCGCCGATTGCTTGCAACCACACCTATGATCGTCTGCTGCCGTACTAAGTTGGTTTCTGTGACAGGCAACGTGTTAACACATGTTACTGTCTGCGTTTACAACCGATAAGTTATATAAATAGCTTATCGGAAATTTTTACATTAATTGCAATAGTCGAGATCAAAAGTTAAAGAAAATTACATTTTATAAAGATTATACAGTAGTAATAGCTTTCAATATACAAGCTTTCATAAAGGAGGATTATCATCATTTAAGTAATACACTGCTAAAATATCTCTATTCTCCAGTGTACGAGTCATATTTAAAGGATTTAAAGCAATCCAATGAAGTTTAGTTGATTTTTTAACTTTTCAATTGTATCGTCACTGCACAAAGCAAGTTCTGTACGAAAAATCGTTTTAAAAATAAATGACCGCACAGTATAAGGCAAGCAACATTTATTCTTATGATGTCTTTTATTTCTAATTAATATCTAGATGGCGTCATACAGTCTATAAATTTTTTTCTTAGTATGAGCTTCCCATAGGATTTTACAGAAGTCTCACATCTTCTCGTTTATCTTTACATTTATTTTTAAAAACTTCCAAACTTGTGGGTTAAACCCCACTTTTAAACATGTAATCCAAGTTCGATTTCAATTTTCCTTGCCGCTAACTAATGTCAAAGATTTCCGGACCACCACAGACAGCAACTACCTTTATACTAACAATCATAATAATAAAACATTTTATTTGAACATTGTATGAATTCCTCTGAAGAATGTTGATCTAAAACATCATGTCACCAAAGGTCCAGGTGAAATTTACTACAACTACAATGTGAATCTCAAATAGTTGTGGGCGATAGCATCATTGAAGGCAATAATCAGGATTCTAAGGTTAATTACGTAACATGAGTCAGCTATAGTACAGGCGGAGCTATAATTTCTAAGATACACCTTATCAAATAACATTAGCCTCGTTAGCCTAAACCTAGATGGGATAAGCATAGTTTTATTAATTACGTACAGTTCTGGCTTTTGAATCGTTAGGTGAGGTGGAAGCCTCCACTGGTACCACGTGCAGTAATCTTGCAATGGATGGAAAAGTTCACTTAAATGTGCATCGTGTGACAAACCAATTTGCAAGAAACGCGTTGTTGCAGTTTCCTACGCCTGTGAAGATTGCAAAGCTCGGTATACAGACAACGATGATAGGTTGGTAAATAGCAGGAACAAATTTACATCAAAGACTATAATGTTTGTCAAAGTGCAGACCTGTATTAGGCTACAGTAACATGGTAATTCCATATTATTTAGTAATGTTTACTTGTGGGTAATACCTTTACGTACTGAAACTTCTTGATTTGTCTGCATTTCTTCACAAATCCAAGGTTTGTTCACATTATTACGAGGAGTTTTCAAGTATTTGCATGTTTAAAGTGATTCTTGTCCCGATGGTGGATTCAGGGAGGTCGAAACATCTGGAGATACTACTGCTAAGCAAACCAATGACGAAATCTTCTTTATCTCTTCTATTAATCCTAACTGATAACGATTTCAGAACGACGAGCACTACTCCATTAAACGAGCCTTTTTCAGGACACTTCTTTCGTCAATAAATTATATTTCCTTATGATTCTTCCAAAAGATTTCAAACTGGTGCTTCCATCTCCCACAATCAGATTTATGAGCTTGCTCTGGTCAATTATTCCAAGCTACTTTACGGTGGTTACTGTTCACAGTGATTTATCGTCAATATTGTATTGTAATCAAGTACTAATGTATTTCTTCGCCACACTGCGCGCAATACGTCGCTTTTATTTTCGCTCAGCGTCAACAGTCAATCACTGTTCCAGTCCTTGATCGTCTTCAATTCTTCGAGAAATCAGCTACGGTTTTTTTTTTTTTTTGGCTTTGCAATCTTCCAACAGACAACTGTATTTTCGGCAAAAGATCTCACCGAGCTTTCGAGTTATGAGTTTAACAAACAGAAATATTTCCCTCTTACACTCCCCATTCAGTAACCTTGCATTTGCTCACCAAACGACAGTGTAAAACAGTATTGAAGACAAGGAACACTGTATTAACGTAGTTACACATACTCGTCTCGCCTTTTCGCTATGGGGAATTTCTTACTACTTTACAAAATTAGGTCACTCTCAAGATGTACTAATACAACTAGGAGGAACTTCATGGTGGGGTGCTCTAATTCACACACTAGATCGCGTGTTGTCACACATTTACTTACAAGAACAGCACAATATCTTATTTAGATTTTCCACATTACATTGCATTAATTCTTTGCTAAATTCAAAATTTATTTTGAAGAAATTCTGTACGAAGAAACAATAGCTTAATCAAATGAAAACAAAAGAGATTTCATTAAAAATTTGTTATCTTTGTCCATATTGTAAAAATCTAAAACTTTTATTAAAGTGTAGATTTACCAAACCTGAACAGTTACAGAATCTTTCAGAACAAGAATGGCTCTCGACATGCCTCTGATTCTCAAAATAGGCTCAACATTAACCCTTTTAAACAAAATTAAAACATAACTTGTACGTGGCATACTCCATTCCTTAAGAAGATATGGCAAATTTACATTAGATGAAATCAGCAAAAGAACTCATGTTATTTTCACACTATAATCATCTTAACCCTTACAGAAAGCAACTTTGGTTGTGTACAGCTGATACATCCACATACATTAATGACTCATTAATTAAACTCACTTAAACTATAATTAACTAAATTATACATGCAGAAGGTACGCTAAAACTAAACTAGGGCATTCCTTTGTTTGCCAAAAAAGTGGTTCCTCAGCCATTCATTGCCACCAATTAACATGTTCATTTCAGTGCCTAAAACACTCTTGCAGCTTGCTGTATATTCGAAAATGGGCTATAAAATATACTCCAAGTTGTAGGTAACAGACCAATCACAGTTTCTCACCAAAACAAGGAGCCCAGTACAGTATCTTATAGTCCACTGTTACTGAACACGCAACGTTCCCTACATTTCTTAAACATCCATCTCAACGCATGCTGTCAACTCATGTGGCTTCTTAAACAAGATTTGTCACGGAGAAAGAGAGCTTCGAACAACTACACTTAAAGAAACTCATTACTATACAGTGATATACACAGGAAATTTCTGTATCAGATATAAGAAGAATAGTCAATAAGGTACAGGAGAAAACATATATTAGGAAAGGTGATTATTCTTTTTGCTACTCTGAAAGGAGGTCCTGCACCAGGAAGACATCTAGAGCAAAAATAAAATCTCTAAAAACTCCACGAAATTCGGTGGTATTTAAGTTTGACTTTATCTGCCATCTTACCAATAGCATCAAAACTCTTCACCACGAACAAATCATTCTCCTTAAAATATGGTCGTCTTCTATTGTACCGTTTCGCCTTCTGGACATGAGATGTAAGAATGTTGCTTTTAGCATGTTTCCAACAGACAATCCACTCAACTGGAGTAACTTTCTCTGGAAACAAATCATTAATGATTCATAAACTGGTCGCTGGAGAGCCTTATGTGTTGCACAATTACAATATTAGACTAACCCTAATTCTGCATCCAAATTCTTCCAAATAAATGTAGCATGAATTTTCTGTCACATCTCACATGTCTCTCAAGTCTCTCAAATTTTCCAAATGACCTCCAACCAGTAAGGTGTGAAAATACTCAAACGTAACTGTTTTGTCATGGTAGCCTTAGGCTTTTTACGATACTTGATCATACAACAAACATCCCATCCTTTAATAGGTATGCGTTAACCGTCCTCCCTTCTATATTCTTTACGTCTGGGTCCGGTTCCTGATTCTGTTGGATTTCCTGCAATAAAGCTGTAAATTTGTGAAATATAAGATCGATGGGCTGCACCTGCCTCTCTAACGAGATCCTGCCCTTCAGGTTTCTCATGAAATACCCTCCTTACAGAATCAGCTACCTGATTGTCACTAGCAGATCAATGGGCTATCCAACCAGTTTTCTGTGGTCGTCATAAACACAGCTCGGTGCGAGGTTCTCCATTTCCAACTTAAACTCGTTAGTCTCAAGGTAATACCTGAGATTCTCGAAATCGAACAAGACCGCTAGAGCCTCCAACTCTTAGAACGAATATTTATGTTAAAGCACATTACACTTTGTTCCCCTCTCTAGTCTTCCTGCAGTAGAACAGCCCCGAGACCTGTCACTGACAAATCAGTCTGCACTGTAAAGGGCTCGTTAAATTCGGTGGAGTTCTCTTGGATTCCTTCAGTGTTACAACACTGCCTTCTGGGAATCACCCCATTCAAATTTTATTCCCTTTTTCCTTAATAAATTCAGGAGGGTTGCGTTATGAACAAATTCAGGAATGAACGTTCTGAAGTTTGCCATCTCGATTAACGTCACCACTCATCACGAACAAAGCCTTAACCCTCTCCAGGTCGACCTTTACACTCTCTGGAAAAACTGTTTTTGCCATGAATCGCATACTGGAATGTCCCAACTTGACCGTCTCAGAGTTAACTGTCAGTTCTAAGACCCACAGTTGCCTGGAATCTCTCTGGAACGCTCTGGATGTTCATGCAGATAGTTACTGTAAATAACAATCATCAAATTAATGGTATACAGATCTAAAATCGATGTCATAAATTATCTAATCCATCGTTTGTGATCGAACTGTGGCTCCAGTGGATAGTCCAAAGGGCATACGAGCGAACTCAAATTTTAGTCGGTAGTGAAAGCTGTCAGCGGTCTGGAACACTACGCTAATGGGAGCTGTTTATAAGTTTGATGTAAATCTACTGTTGAACAGAATGGAGCCCCGATAAACGATAGAAAACGGGAATGCAAATCCTGAAGTGGTACATAAAGCAAGACTAGCTTCTTGTTTAATTATCAGAAATTGACCAGTAGGAAAAACACGCCTGCATATGGCGAGCGAGAGGGGTAAGAGATAGTAGTATGGTCTACGCAGCAGAAAGTTGTAAATGGATTCTATTTGACTTTGCACCAAGAATCTCGGCCTGGTGGTTATCAAGTCAGAAAACTCCTGTCAAAGGTCCCTAAGTTTTCTACCATAATCGGGATAAAAATTCTGCACGTTTACTTTGATGGATTTCACGTTTCTCTTCGAATTAGTACTTCATTCCATTCCAGCAATACACTGAGGCGACCAAAGTATTGAGACACCTCCTAATACTGTGCCTGACATCCTTTTGCCCCGCGCAGTGCAGCAACGTGACGTGGCATAAACAAGTTGTTGGAAGTCCCCTGCAGAACTATTGATCTATGCTGCCTCTGTAGCCGGCAATAAGTGCGAAAGTGTTACCTGTGCAGAATTTTGTGCACGAACTGACCTCTCAGCTAAGTGCCACGATTATTCGATGGGTTTCAAGTCGTGCGATATCGGTGGCCAAATTATTTGCTTGAATTGTCCAAGCATTTCTTCAGACTAATCGCGAACAATTGCGGCCCAGTGAAATGGCACATAATCGTTCACAAAAATTTCATCGTTGCTTGAGAACATGAAGTCCACGAATGGCTGCAAATGTTCATCAAGTAGCCAAACATTCAATGATTAGTTCGTTTGGACGAGAGGACCCAATCTATTCCAATGTAAACACAGCCCACATCATTATGGAGCCACTACCAGCTTGCATAATACCTTGTTGACAACTTGGTCATGACACTTAGAAGATGCAACAAGTCCACTAAAGAGACAGCTTACACTACACTCGTTCGTCCTCTGTTAGAATATTGCTGCGCGGTGTGGGATCCTTACCAGGTGGGATTGACGGAGGACATCGAGAGGGTGCAAAGAAGGGCAGCTCGTTTTGTATTATCGTGTTATAGGGGAGAGAGTGTGGCAGATATGATACACGAGTTGGGATGGAAGTCATTACAGCATAGACGTTTTTCGTCGCGGCGAGACCTTTTTACGAAATTTCAGTCACCAACTTTCTCTTCCGAATGCGAAAATATTTTGTTGAGCCCAACCTACATAGGTAGGAATGATCATCAAAATAAAATAAGAGAAATCAGAGCTCGAACAGAAAGGTTTAGGTGTTCGATTTTCCCGCTCGCTGTTCGGGAGTGGAATAGTAGAGAGATAGTATGATTGTGGTTCGATGAACCCTCTGCCAAGCACTTAAATGTGAATTGCAGAGTAGTCATGTAGATGTAGATGTAGACTTCGTGGGGTCTGTGTCGAACCTTACCATCAGCTCCTACCAAGCGAAATCGGGACTCAACTGACCAGGGCACGGCTTTCCAGTCGTCTAGGGTGCAACTGAATTGTTCACGATCCCAGGAGTGGCCCTGCAGGTGATGTCGTGCTGTTAGAAAATGCACTCGAGTCGGTCGCCCGCTTCCACAGACCATTAACGGCAAATTTCGCCACACTGTCCTAGCGGATACGTTCGTCGTACGTCCTGCATTGATTTCTGCTGTTATTTCACTCAGTGTTGCTTGTCTATTAACAGTGACAACTGTACACAAACAACGCTGTTCTCGGTCGTTAAGTGAAAAACGTCCTGTCCACTCCGTTGTTTGCGGTAAGAGGTAGGCCTGAAATTTAGTATTCCCAGCACACGCTTGACGCTGTGCATCTCGGAATTTTGAATTCCCTAACGATTTCAGAAAGGGAATGTCCCATGTGTCTAGCTCCAACTACTATTCCACATTCAAAGGCTTCGTTCCCGTCGTTCATCCATAATCAGGTCGGAAATGTTTTCACGTTGATCACCTGAGTACAAATGACTGCTCCGACATTTGTGCATGTGCATATCGCAGTCCCATGCCTCTTGTCACCTCGGTGTACTTTTCTCTTTAGTACTGCCTTGCCTCCTTTTGCTGACAATAGGTAACTTCAGCCTCCTGGCCAAACTGGAAGAAAGAAATTAGTATCGGCCCAGTTAATTATTAACCCGATCTTTGTTAAGAAATCACCGCCTATAATGCTAGGTGTTGATAAATTCGATATGACTGTGACTTTAGTTCTCGTAGGGCAGCCATGCGTGTGTTGTTGGCAGCAGTGTAACTGTTTTCATCCGATTCCAACAAACCCTATTTACAAACGTTTTTGTTTTTTTTCAACGGACCATCATCAAACCTGAAAATGATACTACCTGAATTCAAAAGGGTAGACATTAGCTCGTTGTTGACATAACGTGACTGACATTACTGTGTACACCACAAACCCTATTATCCTTGCTACTCTCCCTTTTATTAATACTATAACTTTCTACCTGTCACAGTTGTTCCTGACCATTGGTCCTTTGCCAGCAATTGCTACTAACATGGTACTCTTTTCCTCAGTTAAGGCATTTAATTGACCTACCTATCCTCTCTCTACAAATCTTTCCCACGTATGCAAGGACTTGAATCTCTCTTACCAATTAATTTGAAATTGGAAAATAATAGCGTCCTTCCGCAAAAATGGAATGTTGTTTATCCTGAAACCTCAACCTACTAAGAATGTGTTGCGCAATTTGCGCTTCAGTGTATCCCAGACACAAAGCCTCCACACTCCATTTTACCGTGTTAATGGAAAATTTTGGAAATTTGTGGTAAGGTGTTATGGGACCAAACTGCGGAGGTCACTTACACACTACTTAATCTAACTTAAGCTAACTTATCAACACACACACCCATCCATATCCGAGGGAGGACTCGAAACTCCCATGGGGGAGACCCAAGCGGAGTGTGACAAGACGCCCTAGACTGCACGGCCCCTGTTAATGGATTCCACTACTAATTCATTCCTCCGTTGCTCCCTATCATAATTCTCATGAACTAACTCACCCAGTACTCTAGGCGGAATTAGCTGTTCTACTAGCTTCCAAAGAAAAAAGTTGAAACGAACCCTTATTAATCACCTCTTGCTCTAAATACAAGAAAGTACTATTTGCCTTAATAGCCATTACTTGTAATAACTGATGATCGTAAATACCAAATACCTCATCTCAGTTCTACTGTTCTGCAATCAGATGCGCTAGATTTAAGGCTTGCGGAACTGACCCCACTTCTCAGTTTGTTCCTACCAGCAACAAGTCCTCTAAGGGCTTGGAGGGTTTTAAAAATAATATTCCCGGATAAGTGTATCATGTACTGTCACCCTGCTGACGCTCACCTTCTCTCTTATCCGCAGCTTCCTCATTAATCTCGACATCCAGTGGTTAATCTCGGAAACTGATTGGCCACCTCTGGACCCCCACCTCCCCTTTCCCCTCCCCCCTCCACTCTTCCCAACCCCCCCTATCCCCCCCCCCTCCGAATCACACAACCTATTTCGGTAATTTTCCAAAAATGTTAGCATACGTCTAATCTGATTACTTGCACCCCCACCACCGCTTTCCCCTCTCCCCCTCCCACCTTCCCAACCCCCCCCCCCTACCGCCCCCCGAATCACACAACCTATTTCGGTAATTTTCCAAAAATGCTAGCATATGTCTAATCTGATTACATGATGGAGTTGTTTCCATGAACAATGTCCTTTAAGCCAGTTATTCAGCAAATACATAACTGGTGGCAACAAACAGCCAATATTACCTCCACAGGTTCTGATGACGGCTTGCAATCCGTATATCCAAAGCTGGCGTTAGCTACTGATTCAATTGACCTGTAGTCCCTTTGCACCCCTCTGAACCTCCAAATTTCAGTTCATAGAGTAACTCTTCAGGTGGGCCACGTACATTCCTTGCTTCCATGCTGAAACAGGAAAGATCACACAGTACCTATTTTTCCAATATTGACAGCCCATACGAAAAACAAATCGGGGACCCACGTTACCAGAATGTTACCACATTAAAAAACCAAACCACCCTGAAGAAACAATATACCAATACAACTAGGAGGAACTACATGGTGGGATGGGCCAATTCACACGCAGGCTGTATCGCACATTTATTCGGAGGAAAACCACAATCCCTTAATTCCGATTTTTCACACACACAATACATTAGTTCTTTCCTACATCCAAAATTTATTTTGAACAGAATAAGACAAAGACACAGTAGCTTAATCAAATGAAAACGAAAGTGATTATATTAAGATATTTCTGAAACAATCGCCACAGTCCATATTGTCCTCTCTTGTGGCCTCCTGCAGAAAATTCGTCATAGGGACAGACAGCTTCAAGCCTCACTGTCAAACGGAATCTCCTAGCAGCTTTCAGAACAGATCTCTCTTCATCGCAAGCCACAATCGCTCTCTGTTTTCTCCGTACGCGCCATTCTCGAGACCCATTCGACTCATTATCTACTTGCCTGTGAGCTCCACACTAATATCAAATGCCGGCCGTTTTGGCCGAGCGGTTCTAGGCGCTTCAGTCCGGAACCACGTGGCTGCTACAGTTGCAAAAATAATGTTCAAATGAGTGTGAAATCTTATGGGACTTCACTGCTAAGGTCATCAGTCCCCCTAAGCTTACACACTACTTAACCTAAATTATCCTAAGGACAAACACACACCTATGTCCGAGGCAGGACTCGAACCTCCGCCGGGACCAGCCGCACAGTCCATGACGCTATGGTCGCCGGTTCTAATCCTGCCTCGGGCATGAATATGTGTGTGATGCACATAGGTTAGTTAGGTTTACATAGCTCTAACTTCTAGGGGACTGATGAACTTAACTGTTAAGTCCCATAGTGCTCAGAGCCATTTGAACCATTTTTTGAACATTCATCAGCGATCATAAGGTGCTCAGACGGCCCGTGTGTGCACCTTGTTGTTTGACTCTGTAGTCAGTAACTGTGTTCAGTTTAGAGGTGAATAGAGATTGCAGCACTCATTCTAAGTGTTATTCATGCCCTACTGACGAGACATACTCCTGTTGAATGGTTTGAGTCATCTGAACGGGGTCATCTATTGGGCCTGCAGGAGACTGCCATTGACGTACCGAGGAATACTTGCACATGCTGGGCATAGTGTATCCGTGATGTGTCGTTCCTTTGATGAGTGGCCTGTAGAACATTTTCGCAGTTTTATACCAGGTTGTGTCAGTCCACGAAGTACAGACGCATCTCAAGGTCAGTGCATTGTGCCAGGAGCAGTGGCAGACCGACCATCATCCGAGGATGATATCTGGGTACATATAACACCTGCTGCAGCTAGATTAAGATCACATGTGCCTCTGGCGAGGCTACCATTGACACCACGACACACCAAGTAAGGCTATTCTGGTGTCATGGAAGGTCGACTGGAGAGTGGGATGGCGCTTCGTTGTCTCCAGTGATCACAGTAGGTTCTGTCTGCATACGTACGCGTTTATACCGTAGACGTGGTTAGCTGACTATTCTATAGTGCATTCGCCAACGACAAATACGTCCTATCCGAGGGTTCATGGTGTGGGGGTTAATCAGTTACAACTTGCAGTCACGTTTGGTGTTCCTGCAGCATAAACCAGCCAGTGCGCCCTAGCAATAGCACTGGTGCAGCTACTACTCAAGCGTTGCGAATAGTCTTGACCATTCGATCGAAATCGGTTATTGTAAACCGTCTCTGTTGATATGTAATGTAGTAAGTAGTTAGTTTATACTTATCTGCGACCTGAACTACTACCGTCGGAGGATGGTATGGGACTTCAAGTCACCATCAACGTTCACTCTAGTGATGTCTTCGGGATGACATTATTACTATTCACCAAGACAGTAAGACCGTGAGCCACTGGTGAAAGCTGCATTTCCACCTCCCATGAAAAAAAAGATCGCTGTGGGTTAAGAACCACATAGATCCCATAAGCGTGGGAATGAAAAGTGGTGATATTGAAGCATAACTCAGTAAAACCTGGAGATATTTAAAGCACATTAGTTAGGGAGAGAGTGTCACAGAAATAATACAGGATTTGGGCTAGACTTCATTGAGGAAAGGCGTTTTTCTTTGCGACGGAATCGTCTCATGAAATTCCAATCACCAACTTCCTCCCCCGAATGCGAAAATATTTTGTTGACATGGATCTACGTAGAAATAAACGATCATCGCGATAAAATAAGGGAAATCGGAGTTCGTACGGAAAGATATAGGTGTTTGTTCTTTCCGCGCGCTATACGAGATTGGAATAATAGAGAACTGTGAATGTGGTTCGATGAACCACGCACTTAAAATGTGATTTGCAGAGTATCCATGTAGATGCAGATGTAGATGTATACAGGGTGGTCCATTGATCGTCACCGGGCCACATATCTCACGAAATAAGTGTCAAACGAAAAAACTACAAAGAACGAAACTTGTGTACCTTGAAGGGGAAACCAGATGGCGCTATGGTCGGCCCGCTAGATGGCGCTACCATGGTTAAAATGGATATCAACTACGTTTTTTTTTTTAAATAGGAACCCCCATTTATTATTACACGTTCGTGTAGTACGTAAAGAAATATGAATGTTTCAGTTGGACCACTTTTTTCGCTTTGTGGTAGATGGCGCTGTAATAGTCACAAACATGTGGCTCACACTTTTACACGAACAGCTGGTAAGGGGTAGGGTTTTTCAATTAAAATACAGAATGTAGGTACGTTTGAACATTTTATGCTGGTTGTCCCATTGTGATACATGTACCTTTGTGAACTTATCATTTCTCAGAACGCATGCTGTTACAGCGTGAGTAAATACCACATTCTACATCTACACATCTACACCCATACTCCGCAAGCCACCTGACGCTGTGTGGCAGAGGGTACTCTGAGTACCTCTATCGGTTCTCCCTTCTATTCCAGTCTCGTATTGTACGTGGAAAGAAGGATTGTCGGTATGCTTCTGTGTGGGCTCTAATATCTCTGATTTTATCCTCATGGTCTCTTCGCGAGATATACGTAGGAGGGAGCAATATACTGCTTGACTCTTCGGTGAAAGTATGTTCTCGGAGCTTTAACAAAAGCCCGCACCGAGCTACTGAGCGTCTCTCCTGCAGAGTCTTCCACTGGAGTTTATCTATCATCTCCGTAACGCTTTCGCGATTACTAAATGATCCTGTAACGAAGCGCGTTGCTCCCCGTTGGATCTTCTCTATCTCTTCTATCAACCCTATCTGGTGCGGACCCACACTGCTGAGCAGTATTCAAGCAGTGGGCGAACAAGCGTACTGTAACCTACTTCCTTTGTTGTCGGATTGCATTTCCTTAGGATTCTTCCAATGAATCTCAGTCTGGCATCTGCTTTACCGACGCTCAGCTTTATATGATCATTCCATTTTAAACCACTCCTAATGCGTACTCCCAGATAATTTATGGAATTAACTGATTCCAGTTGCTGACCTGCTATTTTGTGGCTAAATGATAAGGGACCTATCTTTCTATGAATTCGCATCACATTACACTTGTCTACATTGAGATTCAATTGCCATTCCGTGCACCATGCGTCAATTCGCTGCAGATCCTCCTGCATTTCAGTACAATTTTCCATTGTTACAACCTCTCGATACACAACAGCATCATCTGCAAAAAGCCTCAGTGAACTTCCGATGTCATCCACCAGGTCATTTATGTATATTGTGAATAGCAACGGTCCTATGACACTCCCCTGCGGCACACCTGAAATCACTCTTACTTCGGAAGACTTCTCTCCATTGAGAATAACATGCTGCGTTCTGTTATCTAGGAACTCCTCAATCCAATCACACAATTGATCTGATAGTCCGTATGCTCTTACTTTGTTCATTAAACAACTCTGGGGAACGGTGTCAAACGCCTTGCGGAAGTCAAGAAACACGGCATCTACCTGTGAACCCATGTCTAAGGCCATCTGAGACTCGTGGACGAATAGCGCGAGCTGGGTTTCACACGACCGTCTTTTTCGAAACCTATGCTGATTCCTGCAGAGTAGATTTCTAGTCTCCATTAAAGACATTATACTCGAACATAATACGTGTTCCAAAATTCTGCAACTGATCGACGTTAGAGATATAGGTCTTTAGTTCTGCACATCTGTTCGACGTCCCTTCTTGAAACCGGTGATTACCTGTGCCCCTTTCCAATCTTTTGGAACGATTCGCTCTTCTAGAAACCTACGGTACACCGCTGCAAGAAGGGGGCAAGTTCCTTCGCGTACTCTGTGTTAAATCGAACTGGTATCCCATCAGGACCAGCGGCCTTTCCTCTTCTGAGCGATTTTAATTGTTTCTCTATCCCTCTGTCGTCTATTTCGATGTCTACCATTTTGTCAACTGTGCGACAATCTAGAGAAGGATGCACAGTGCAGTCTTCCTCTGTGAAACAGCTTTGGAAGAAGACATTTAGTATTTCGGCCTTTAGTCTGTCATCCTCTGCTTCAGTACCATTTTGGTCACAGAGTGTCTGGACGTTTTGTTTGGATCCACCTACCGCTTTGACATAGGACCAAAATTTCTTAGGATTTTCTTCCAAGTCAGTACATAGAACTTTACTTTCGAATTCATTGAAAGCCTCTCGCATAGCCCTCCTCACACTACATTTCGCTTCGCGTAATTTTTGTTTGTGTGCAAGGCTTTGGCTATGTTTATGTTTGCTGTGAAGTTCCCTTTGCTTCCGCAACAGTTTTCTAACTCGGTTGTTGTACCACGGTGGCTCTTTTCCATCTCTTACGATCTTGCTTGGCACATACTCAACTAACGCATATTGTACGATGGTTTTGAACTTTGTCCACTGATCCTCAACACTATCTGTACTTAAGACAAAACTTTTGTGTTGAGCTTTCAAGTACTCTGAAATCTGCTTTTTGTCACTTTTGCTAAACAGAAAAATCTTCCTACCTTTTTTAATATTTCTATTTACGGCTGAAATCATTGATGCAGTAACCGCTTTGTGATCGCTGATTCCCTGTTCTGCATTAACTGATTCAAATAGTTCGGGTCTGTTTGTCACCAGAAGGTCTAATATGTTATCGCCACGAGTCGGTTCTCTGTTTAACTGCTCAAGGCAGTTTTCAGATAAAGCACTTAAAAATATTTCACTGGATTCTTTGTCCCTGCCACCCGTTATGAACGTTTGAGTCTCCCAGTCTATATTCGGCAAATTAATATCTCCATCCAGAACTATAACATGGTGGGGAAATCTACTCGAAATAATTTCCAAATTATTCTTCAGGTGCTGAGCCACAACAGCTGCTGAGCCCGGGGGCCTATAGAGACATCCAATTACCATGTCTGAGCCTGCTTTAGCCGTGACCTCCACCGAAATCATTTCACAATTCGAATCTCCGTCAATTTCCTTCGATGCTATTGCACTTCTTATCGCCTCCCCCTTCACTGTCCAGCCTGTCTTTACGGTATACATTACAATCTGAGTTTAGGATTTCATTACTGTTTACATGTGGTTTCAGCCAACTTTCTGTCCCTACTACTATATGGGCGTTGTGACCGTTTATTAATGAGAGCAGTTCTGGGACCTTTCTATAAACGCTCCTGCAGTTTACTATTAGCACATTAATATTGTTATTCTCTGTTGCATTTTGCCTACTCCTGCCTTGCCGCGTCTCAGGAGGCGTCTTGTCGGGCCTAGGGAGGGAATTCTCTAACCTAAAAAAAAACCATGTGCACTCCACACGTACTCCGCTACCCTCGTAGCCGCTTCCGGCGTGTAGTGCACGCCTGACCTATTGAGGGGGACCCTACATTTCTCCACCCGATAGCGGAGGTCGAGAAATTTGCACCCTAGCTCTCCGCAGAATCGTCTGAGCCTCTGGTTTAAGCCTTCCACTCGGCTCCAAACCAGAGGACCGCGATCGGTTCTGGGAACGATAATACAAATAGTTAGCTCTGATTCCACCTCGCGAGCGAGGCTTTCCGCCATCACCAACTCCACCAACCGCCTGTACGAACTGAGGTCGACCTCTGAACCCAGACGGCAGGAGTCATTGGTGCCGACATGAGCAACAATTTGCAGTCGGGTGCACCCATTGCACTCTATCGCCGCCGGTAGGGCCTCCTCCACATCTCGGATGAGACCCCCCGGCAAGCAGACAGAGTGAACACTGGCCTTCTTCCCCGACCTTTCCGCTATTTCCCTAACATTTACTGCAGTAAATGCTCGAAATGATGTCCGTCAACCTCAATGCATTTGGCAATACATGTAACAACATTCCTCTCAACAGCGAGTAGTTCGCCTTCCGTAATATTCGCACATACATTGACATACATTGACAATGAGCTAACGCATGTTGTCAGGCGTTGTCGGTGGATCCCGATAGCAAACATCCTTCAACTTTCCCCACAGAAAGAAATCCGGGGACGTCAGATCCAGTGAACGTACGGGACATGGTATGGTGCTTCGACGACCAATCCACCTGTCATGAAATATGCTATTCAATACCGCTTCAACCGCACGCGAGGTATGTGCCGGACATCCATCATGTTCGAAGTACATCGTCATTCTGTCAAGCAATGAAACATCTTGCAGTAACATCGGTAGAACATCACGTAGGAAATCAGCATAGATTGCACCACTTAGATTGCCATGGATAAAAAGGGGGCCAATTATCCTTCCTCCCATAATGCCCAACCATACATTAACCCGCCAAGGTTGCTGATGTTCCACTTGTCGCAGCCATCGTGGATTTTCAGTTGCCCAATAGTGCACATTATGCCGGTTTACGTTACCACTGTTTGTGTATTACGCTTCGTCGCTAAATATAACGCGTGCAAAAAATCTGTCATCGTCCAGAAATTTCTCTTTTGCCCAGTGGCAGAACTGTACACGGCGTTCAGAGTCGTCGCCATGCAATTCCTGGTTCATAGAAATATGGTACGGATGCAATCGATGTTGATGTAGCATTCTCAACACCTATTTTTTTTAGATTCCCTATTCTCCCTTAATTTGTCTGCTACTGACGTGCAGATCAGCCGTGACAGCAGCTAAAACACCTACTTGGGCATCATCATTTGTTGCAGGTCGTGGTTGGCGTTTCACATGTTGCTAAACACTTCCTGTTTACTTAAATAACATAACTATCCGGCGAAGGGTCCGGACACTTCGATGATGTTGTCCAGGATACCGAGCAGCATACATAGCTCACGCCGGTTGGAGATTTTGATCACAATAGCCATACATCAACACGATATCGACCTTTTCTGCAATTGGTAAAGGTCCATTTTAACACGGGTAATGTATCACGAAGCAAATACCGTCCGCACTGGCGGAATGTTACGTGATACCACATACGTATACGTTTGTGACTATTACAGCGCCATCTATCACAAAGCGAAAAAAGTGGTCCAACTAAAACATTCATATTTCTTTACGTACTACGCGAATATGTAATAAAAAGTGGGGGTTCCTATTATTAAAAAAACGCAGTTGATATCCGTTTGAGCTATGGCAGCGCCAACTAGCGGGCCAGCCATAGCGGTATCTGGTTTCCCCCTTCAAGCTGGACGAGTTTCGTTCTTTGTAGTTTTTCGGTTGATGCTTATTTCGTGAGATATTTTGCCCGGTCACTATCACTGGACCACCCTGTATACAGTGAAGATACATCGAAAACCACATATCGTCAATTACTGGTTTTTTCCTGTTTTTCTCTCTCTCTCTCTCTCTCTCTCTCTCTCTCTCTCTCTCTCTCTCCTTGTTCCATCTTTGTTTGCCCGTTACGCAGTCAGCAGTTGTGTGATGATACCCCTGTTG
The DNA here is from genome assembly GCF_023897955.1 of Schistocerca gregaria. Lineage (NCBI taxonomy): Eukaryota > Metazoa > Arthropoda > Insecta > Orthoptera > Acrididae > Schistocerca > Schistocerca gregaria. The sequence continues at coordinate 434,383,348 of NC_064925.1, forward strand.
TGAATTCAGAGATATGACTTTTAGGCGCTCGCCATCGCATCGTCGTGGACATCATGCATCTTCTTTTGCATCTCTTTCGCATCAAAGTACTTTTCAAGAGAAAATGGGACACATCGTATTGACCTGCAATCTGGCAAAACTTCTTAATCGATGATTATTTCAGCGTAATAAAGACAAACAGCTTAACAAAAAAGTATATCCATCCATAGACTGACTGTGTAGCCTACAGGATGAAAGTCATAACAAATAAATATAATACGCATATACAGAGAAACTGCATGAACATATGATGGATGTGTGAGCGAGCAATTTTAGAAATAAAAAGAATTGCTTTGCTCAACAAACATATCAAAGTATGTACAGTATTAAACTGATCAGCCAGATCATTACGACCACCGATCTTCTATCGATTTAAACCAATACAGTCGATAGGAGAGTCACCTGGTGAGGAATGCCTGCTTGTTACACAAGTACACGGTGTTTGTAGTAACAGTGAAGGTGGTGTCCCCGTTTGTAGAATGGGGAAGGCGCCTGATCTACCTCAGTTTGAAGGAGAGCAGGTTTTGATGGCTCAGAGACTTAGCGCGAGCACTTCGGAATCGGCGCAACTTGTCGAGTGTTCGAGAAGTGCTGCGGTGAGTGTCTTCAACACGTAGCGAAACTGAGGTGAAACCACAGCCAGAGGTCGTGGGATTGGGTAGCCACCTCTCATTACAGATGTCGGACGTCGTAGGCGGTGAACTGTGGCGGAACAAATATCAGACATTAACGCTGGAGAGAGAACAAGTGTGCCGCGCGGGATTAGCAAAGCGGTCTAAGGCGCTGCAGTCATAGATGATGCGGCTGGTCTCGGCGGAGGTTCGAGTCCTCCCTCGAGCATGAGTGTGTGTGCTTGTCCTTAGGAGAATTTAGGTTAAGTAGCATGTAAGCTTTGGGACTGATGACCTTAGCTGTTAATCCCCATCAGAACACAAAGTGCACCGAACACCACTGACGACACGCCTCCGCAGCCGACGACCCAAGCATGTGCGAAGTTTAACATGAGCGATATTGTCAAGAGGGACTGAAATGGGCAAATGATCATCTGCACTGAACGTTGGCGCAGTGGCAGAGCGTTTAATGGTCTGACGGATCCCGATATTCTGACGAATCCTGATGTCTTCTTCATCATGCCGACGGCATGGTGCGAACCCTTCTTCTTTCAGGGGAACACCTCCTTGACATCTGTACTGCAGGACGGAGACAAGCTGGTGGCGGTTCCATTATGCTCTGTGAAACATTCAAGTAGGCATCAGTGGTTCCAGTGGAGCTTTTGAGAGGCACCATGACGGCCAAGGAGTATCGTACAATGGTTGCATGCCACGCTCACCACTTCATGACGATCATGCTTCGCGAAGGCAGGGGCACCTTCCAACAAGATAAATCGTCATGTCTCAAGGCTAGGTGTGTGATGGAGTGGTTCGAGGAACACATTGGCGAGTTGCCGAGCTCTAATTGATATGCTACCCCATCCCTCCCGAAATCACCAGATCTGAAACCAACCGATCACATGTGTGATGTGATCGAACGTAGTGTAAGAGTTCATCTTCCCCCCCCCCCCCCAATCCCCCCCCCCTGGGAATTTACGGGAATTACGTGACATGTGTGTGCAAATGTGCTGCCATCTCCCTCCTCTGATCTACTAAGGCCCATTAATTCCATGCCACGACTCGTCGCTGCCGTTCTCCGTGTCGAAGGTGGATGTACAGGGTATTAAGTAGGTGATGTTAATGTTCTGGTTGATCAGTGTATACCACGAGAAGATAAAGTATTTAATTCCGTTGTTACATTTACTTTCCCTTATGCCATTCTGCCGCATAGGTGCAGGATCGGTGCGTTTATTAACAGATTTGATACGGTTAATTTAACATGGGTGCCAGATGTCCTTCTTGTCATCACCCCTTTACCCTCATTCAGTCAAATAAACATCATTTTCTCTACAAATTTCGTTTGTGTTAACATGTACAGGTAACATATAAGCACAAAAAGAAAGCAATAACAACAACAGGGTGGTTTTTAAATATTACGTTGGGCTAGGGAAAAGCCCAAATCACTTCCCATGATAGCGAAATGATATGAATTTCCGTTTGTTTTAATTATTTTCGCAAATATTTCACTATAACTTAGTTCAAGCGTTAAGCTGATACGCGATTTAGTTTTGTTTAGACAGCGGTGAAAAGCAGTCTTTCAGTATGTGTATATACAGAGTGTTACAAAAAGGTACGGCCAAACTTTCAGAAAACATTCCTCACACACAAAGAAAGAAAATATGTTATGTGGACGTGTGTCCGGAAACGCTTACTTTCCATGTTAGGGCACATTTTATTGCTTCTCTTCAAATCACATTAATCATGGAATGGAAACACACAGCAACAGAACGTACCAGTGTGACTTCAAACACTTTGTCACAAGAAATGTTCAAAATGTCCTGCGTTAGCGAGGATACATGCATCTACCCTCCGTCGCTGATGCGCTGATGCAGCCCTGGAGAATGGCGTATTGTATCACAGCCGCCCACAATACGAGCACGAAGAGTCTCTACATTTGGTACCGGGGTTGCGTAGACAAGAGGTTTCAAATGCTCCCATAAATGAAATTCAAGAAGGTTGAGGTCAGGAGAGCGTGGAGGCCGTGGAATTGGTCCGCCTCTACCAATCCATCGGTTACCAAATCTGTTGTTGAGAAGCGTACGAACACTTCGACTGAAATGTGCAGGAGCTCCATCGTGCATGAACCACATGTTATGTCGTACTTGTAAAGGCACATGTTCCAACAGCACAGATAGTGTATCCCGTATGAAATCGTGATAACGTGCTCCATTGAGCATAGGCCTAAGAACATGGGGCCCAATCAAGATATCACCAACAATGCCTGCCCAAACGTTCACAGAAAATCTGTAGAGCAATGAGTCGCATGTCAACACAAGCACCGAAGTCAACATTACCTTCCTTCAATTGGGCCAACTGGCGGTGAATCGAGGAAGTACAATACATACTGACGAAACTAAAATGAGCTCTAACATAGAAATTAAGCGTTTCCGGACACATGTCCATCTCTTCTTTATTTGTGTGTGAGGAATGGGCAAGGGTCTAGCCGATAAGTGGCATTGAATGGCGTCCCCTCCACCCAACCACAAGCACCCTTTCAGAAAAATTACTCAGTTGTGAAACTGAATTCGTATTCTGCCTCCGTACACAGACAGACATAATAATGCACTATCAGTATGAAAAAGCCAGAAGTATACTGGCCTGTATCTAACCGAGGGATGCACCGAACAACAGAATAAGTTCGTAGCAATAACGCTTGAGACAATGTAACTCGCATTTCAAAATAAAGTTTGCCATATGAGTAATTCTTAATATACACCGGGTAATTAATACTGGTAACTGCAAAAGAAATGACATCGGTATCGACAGTCGTTAAATACTAATCTACCTTCCTTCCAAAAAATTGTACAAATAAATAGTTCGGTAGACATGTGTGGGTGTTGGAAAAAACAATTCCTTTATTCCCACATACATTTAGCAACAAATGAACACTACACACATGAATGAATTGTGTAGACATGAACAGCACGGAATAACTAACTAAAGCTAAGTCAAAGAATAACTATATCACTGCACGTAAATTAACACTTCACGGAATGTTTATGAAGCACTGTACACTTGTAGGGATCGATTGTCTGAAATAGGTCACTACATTACTCCCCCCTTTAATGCTAACGATACCGCAGATTAAATTTCACACGCCGTCCAGCTCTTGTAAGTACTTCTTTCTTGAAACCGGGCGGTGCGTCACGTGTGGCACTGGTTGTTTCAGGGAGTGGTGTAGTAGTCCTCGACGTCGGTCTTGGTGTTACAGTGACTGGTGTTCGCTGAGCATTGTGGTGTTCATGGGGTACAGGAACACATCTTGTAGCTTCTGCTGTCTTCTCTGGTTTGTGTTCAGTGGTAGCTGTGGTGTCTGTTGTGTCCAGAAATGCAGGCTTGACACGGTCCACTGCAACTGTGGTGGGTGTACCGTTAATCATTATGCGGAAAGTATTGGTATCCCTGCTGACTACCAGATGTGGTCCGTCATATGGTGGCTGCAGTGGTTTACGCACAGTATCATTGCGTAAGAATACATGCGTGCACTTGTCTAGCTCCGCAAAAACGAACGAGTGTCTTCCAAACTGGTTTCTGGGTATTGTTGGCCTCAATTGGCGTATATGCTCTCTTAATCTTGTGGCGAATTCTGAGGCTGTGATTGTATCATCTGCCATGCTGTGCAGAAATTCTCTAGGTAGGCGTAACGTTTGTCCATACACCAGTTCTGCTACTGATGCTTTCGGATCACTTTTGAATGACGTTCGTAGACCCAAAAGTACGATACCTAATGTCTCTGTCCAATTCGGTGTTGCGTGACATCTCAGCGCTGAATTTAACTGTCGATGAAGACGCTCAACCATGCCATTTGATGCGGAGTGGTATACCGTGGTGCGTATGCGTTTCATACCTGTAACGTAGCCAATGCTTTGAAAACGTAGGCTTCAAATTGTCGTCCTTGATCAGTTGTAATTCTCAGTGGAACTCCAAACCGGGCAATCCAACCACGGAAAAATGTTTGAGCTATAGTTTCTGCAGTTATGTCTTTCATTGGAAATGCCTCAGGCCACGTAGTAAATCTGTCAATCACCGTGAGGCAATAACTGTAGCCTTCCGATGTCGAGAGTGGGCCGATGATGTCAACATGCACATGGTCAAAACGCTGATTTGGTGGAAGAAACGTGCCTAATGGTGCCCTGGCGTGCTGTGTGATTTTATTCCTCTGACACGCCAAGCATTGCTTCACAAATGCTTTACAGTCTGTGTGCATACATGGCCATACAAATTTTTGTTTGACTAATCTGAGTGTGGCTCTTACTCCTGGGTATGACAGATTGTGCATTGATGCAATGGCCTGTGTTCTGAATTGCTGTGGCACAAATGGACGTATCTTTCCTCTTGCTACGTCATAGTACAACTCAATGTTTGCTTCCGGAAATGTCACGATCTGTAGCTTCAATCCTTTCTCTTGTTGCAATAGATCACGCAGCTCACTATCACATTGTTGTGCATGCGCGAGGGCGTCGTAATCAATGGCCTTTGTCACTGCTTCCACCTGTGCGATGTCATCTGCTACTGTGGATACTGCTCCTATGCGAGAAAGTGCACAGCTGCAACATTTAGCTTCCCTTCCACATACACAATGCTGGTCGTGAACTGGCTGATATAATCTAAGTGTCGCAGCTGCCTGGGCGATGCCTTCTCTGGCTTTATCTCAAAGGCATAGGTAAGCGGTTTGTGATCTGTGTAAATCGTGAACTGTCGCCCTTCCAATGCGTGTCTGATTTTTTTTACTGCCGCATAAGCTGCGTACAGCTCACGGTCATATGTTGCCCAACGTTTCTGAGATGGTGACAACTTATGACTATGAAATGCAATGGGCTGTCATAACTGATCAATTTGTTGCTGAAGTACGGCACCAATTGCAGTGGACGAAGCATCAACCATGAGAGCGATTGGACCATGCGCGACCGGGTGTGCTAATTGCGCGGCTTCTGCTATAGCTTTTTTTATAGCGTGAAACGCGGTGTCCGCCTCGATAGTCCAAAGCACGCTGTGGTTAGGTTTAGGTGCGCCTTTAAGTAGTTCATTCAATGGTGCAGTTATCAGTGCACGATTGCGAATGAAGCGTTGGTAGAAATTCACTACTCCAATGAATCGTCGTAATTCTCTGACTGTGACAGGGCGGGGGTATTTGTTTATGGCCTCTACTTTACTGTGTGGCGGTCGAATGCCCTGTGCATTCACCAAATATCCTAGAAATTGGACCTCTTGTTCACCAAAAACGCACTTGGAAGGATTAATTACTAGTCCATGTGTTCGTAGGCGGTCAAACACTTGTGCCAAATGCTGTAAGTGCTGCTCTTCCGATGCAGACATCACCAATAAATCATCTATATACACATAGCAAAAATCTAAATCTCTTGTAACCTCATCCATAAAACGTTGGAAGGTCTGGACGGCATTACATAGTCCGAATGGCATTCGGGTGAATTCAAATAGACCGAATGGTGTTGTCACCTCTGTTTTAGGAATGTCTTCTGCAGCTATAGGGATCTGATAGTAAGATCGAACTAGATCAATTGTAGAAAATATAGTCTTACCGTGAACATTTGTAGAAAAGTCTTCTATATGTGGAACTGGGTACCGGTCTGGAATGGTCCTTGCATTGAGTTGGCGATAGTCACCGCAGGGGCGCCATCCATTCTTCTTTTTAGGCACGATGTGAATTGGAGATGCCCAACTCCTACTAGAAACGCTGCAGATACCTTGTGACAGCATGCTGCGAAATTCCTGCTTTACCACTTTTAGCTTTTCGGCCGTTAAACATCTAGGCCGAACGTGAGTTGGCGGTGGTCAAAATATGGTTGACGGTTGTATGCTTGACTGGTGGGGGAGTACGCGATTGCTGTGTGATCTCGGGGTATCCTTTCAGTAATCGTATATATGGTGTGTCGCCTGTAACTGTGCGTACCTCTAGTGGTGTGATACAACGGACCTTTCCTGTTGTATGCAGACTAGTAGTCAAATCTATCAGTCGCTGGCGTCGCAGATCTGGCAGTAAGTCACAGAAGGACAAAAAATCTGCTCCGATAATAGACTGTGATATATCTGCCACTGTAAATTGCCATTCAAACACACGGCGTAGCCCAAAATTAAGGAATAATGTTACCCGACCGTATGTTCTAATTTTGGAGTCATTGGCGGCGTATAGATAACAGTCGTCGCAGCTCCGGCGTGACAAGCGCTTTGCTGGATATACGGACACTTCTGCGCCTGTATCGACGAGAAACTGTAGTTTTGTTTCGCGGTCTGTCATAAAAAGTCGGCGAGTGTTTGCACTGGAAGTTATCGCTGCTACGACGTCTGCCTCATGTTTCCACTTGGAAGGTGGCGTACACTTCCGTGCATCATTGCCAAATGTCTTGTGGTACCAGCATAAGTTCTGTAGTGATGGTGATCGATTGCGACTTGGTGACCGTCGGCGGCGTGGCCGTTGGCGGTTGTGCGTTGTTTGTAATGCAGCTACCTGTGCTGTCAACTCTACCAGTTGTGACTGTAGGGAGACTAGCGTCACTGTGGACGAATTTTCTTGTTGTGGCGTTAATGTTGAGACACTTGATGTGGGATGCATTTCAATTAACCTGTCGGCCGTTTATGCCAGTGCGTTTAAATCGCCTGCACATACCGTGAGCATTTTCTGAGTATCTGACGGCAACCGAGACAACCATACATTTCGTAGCACATCATCAGCTACGGTGTTATTTGCCAGTGTGCGCAAACGTCGTAAGAGTTGCGATGGAGTGTGATCTCCGAGTTCTTCAGTGCGCAGTAGCTTCTCTAGCCGTTTTGCTAGAGCGCTATCCGGTGGTGCGGCTAGGATATCTTGTACTTCTGCTGCTAGATCTTCTGTAAGTGATGCAACCACATAGCTGTACTTAGTTTCGTCCGCCGATATTTGTGCGAGGAGGAACTGGCTTTCTAAGTGGGCAAACCACAATAGAGGATTATGTAACCAGAATGGTGGAGGTTTTATCGTCACCCTGTTATTTGCACCGCTGGCTTCAGGTTGAATTGAGACTGGCGAATCGGTCATTATCGTGCTGAAACGAGCGCGAAGCGGCTGGCGCGGAAGTTACAAACGTGAACGCTGCGGAACTTCGTTAAACGCTGAAGCCGACGCGGATGTTACGTAGTTCGTCGGGTGTCACCAAATGTGGGTGTTGGAGAAAACAATTCCTTTATTCCCACATACATTAAGCAGTAACTGAACACTACACACATGAATGAGTTGTGTAGACATGAACAGCACGGAATAACCAACTAAAGCTAAGTCAAAGAATAACTATATCACTGCACGTAAATTAACACTTCACGGAATGTTTATGAAGCACTGTACACTTGCAGGGATCGACTGTCAGAAATAGGTCACTACACATACATTTTTTGATACGTAGAGGCGTGTTCAGTTAATGATAGACACGTATATGTTAATGTTATCGAATAAAAGTGTCGTATTTGATAACGAGCCGGGAAACATATTTCTGTCACATTGTTACACAGCTGAACAACAGTTAATTGCTAAATGTGGTGTGCTTAGATATATGTTGCATGACAGCAGTGGGGTGGCCTTTGTCTCCAGCCAGATAATAAACCAATGCCAATATTTTGTGTCTCTCCGACGCGCGAGTAAAATGATGTCAAATCAGCGTTAGTATGCAGAGTATCAAACTGACACTATGATTGAGCCGTCGAAAGAGCAATAAATGTCGTCCTACAGTTTGTCAGTTTCCGATAGATGTATCTGGATCGAGTAATTCTCTGCTACAATACGGCTATTATAAGCGGGGCAGTGGGGAGGGGAAATAATATGTGATTCTATTTGCTTCGCAAATACGCAAAATTTACGCGAGGGAGAAAGAAACGGATTCACGGGCTGGTATTGCTATTCGCATCAGCTGTACGACAGACTGCGCACAATTTATTCAACATGGCAGCTTCATTAATTATTCATTCAGCACGCCAACTGAGCTTGTGTTTGTACTCCGGTAACCACGCATGTTTTGTACTTCATTCCGTGCAGCTCTGGATCGGCTTGTGACAGAAACGAACTTCTGGCTGAATGTTTGCATTACAGTAGATTGAGAGTCTCTTGCACTTCGTATGATTACGGTTGTCGTCAGGAGCGTACTTCTTAGAGATATATACACTGTGATCCTAAAAAATAGAAAAAAGTCTTTATTGCCTATCACGAAGACAGCTACAAAGCCGGCTCGGGCTCGCCTCAACACTTCAGAGATATACTTATCCCGCGGCTGTAGACTGCGTGCCGCTAACTAATGTGTGAAGTAACTCTACACCTGCTTGATGACCAAGTAGATTATACAAGATACAAGTCTCATTCGACGAGCATTCAGCCAAATAACTGATCCTTAGTTGTTCCGGCGATTTGCAGTCCGAAAACTGGTTCAGTGCGGCTTTCCGTGTTAGTTTGTACTGGACAAGCCTCTTCATAACTGCTACAACCTACATACATTTGAACCTGCTTATTGTAGTCAAGCGTTGATCTCCCTCTCGAATTTCCACCTTCCACAATACGCTGCAGTACGAAACTGACAAATTTTCGATGTCTCAGGATATGTCCTCTCAACCGATGCCTTTTTTAAGCCCAGCTGTGCCACGATGCCGTGTTTTCCCCATTTCGATTTAGTGCATCCTCATTAGTCATTCGATTTATGCATCAATTTCTCAGCACTTTTCTCCAGCATCATATTTTTAAACATTCTGTTCTCTTCTTCTCTGAACTGTTTGTTATCCACTTTTCACTTCAGTTCGGAAAGAAAACTTCAAAAAAAGATTTCCTAAGAATCAAATTTGTATTAGATGTTAACAAATTCATTTTTCAGAACCTTTTTCCAGTTGCCAGTGTGCATTTTATATCCTCTGCACATCGGCCTGGAATAATTATTTCTGTGCCCGTGTAACAAAATTTATTTACAACATTTAGTATCTCATTTCCTGATTCAAGCCGATCGTTGTGGCCGAGCGGTTCTACGCACTTCAACCCGGAACCGCGCTACTGCTACGGTGGCAGGTTAGAATCCTGCCTCGGGCATGGAGGTGTGCTATGCCCTTAGGTTAGTTAGGTTTAAGTTGTTCTAAGTCAGATGTTAAGTCTCATAGTGCTTAGAGCCATTTGAACCAATTTTTGAACCTAATCTAATTTCCGCAGCGTCGTCTGATTTAATTCAACGGCATTCCGTTACCCTTACTTTACTTTGATTGATTTTCATGGTATAAGCTCGTTTGGAACACTATTTATTCCGTTCAACTGCACTTCCAAGTCCTTCACGTTTATGACGAAATCAATTGATCAGGAAAGCTCAAGATTTTGAACTTTAACTCCTTTGCAGAATTTATTTAAAGTGTCCTTAAGTGCTTGCTAATTGTACATAAATGAGGGGTTGCCGACAAAAGCATCAATAGTCAGAAAATTAAAATGTTCAGAAAATGAAAAAACCGCTTATCTCTCCCCCCCCCCCCCATAAGCAGCTGATTTGTTTTTGTTTTGTCTGAATACTCTGCAGGCACCAGGAACGCTATCAAAAGTATTAGTCATGCCAAATTATATTACCTGGGCGTGGAGAAGGAAATGGATTGGAATAGTTGGGGTTTTGCGCAATTCAATATAGACGTCACTAATATAGTGCATGACAGTAAAACAATTATATATAATGTAGATGTTATTGCCAGGATGAAATAATATGTTACAAATTGTATTAGTGAAACAATTATTTGCCCGCATCTTGTGGTCGTGCGGTAGAGTTCTCGCTTCCCACGACCGGATTCCCGGATTTGATTCCCGGCGGGGTCAGGGATTTTCCCTGCCTCGTGATGGCTAGGTGTTGTGTGATGTCCTTAGGTTAGTTAGGTTTAAGTAGTTCTAAGTTCTAGGGTACTGATGACCATAGATGCTAAGTCACATAGTGCTCAGAGCCAAACAATTATTTGTTAAAGTAATACAGCATACAATGGAATCGCAAATCGTTAATCTTCACCTCATCACTTTTGTCATCATTATCTGTTTCATAATCGCAATTGATTGCAGGTGTCTCCGCTTATGCACAGTCCCACACAGTCTGAGTAGTATTCTTTACTTGCAGGATATTCGAGGTATCCGGCAAATTTTAATACGTCTTTAGGCTTCGCAACTTTCACTCCAGGGGGATGTGAAAGCTCCTGGTAAGCTAATTGTGTCGGAAGTTTCGAAATTCGGAGCTGTGCCGATGTGACGACTCCCTGTACCATGCTACGCGTATTCCAAATATACAGCTTTATTTTTGAAGTCACACTGCATAGATAAAACACTGAAGTCTTGCTTTGTAGGAGAATGTCGTGGCCCAATGTTTCATATTATCTAGCTATTTCAAATGTACTCGTTTTAGAATTTTTTAAATCATCGCCTTACGATACTGCGCACGATACCATTGGCTAATGGGAATACAGTAAATACATAATACTACGAACCTGCAGTCCTCTCGAGTCATGCGAGCTGGTACCAGTTTTCCGACCTATTGAAAGCTTTCTTCCCCATGCACTTTGGCATCACTAATATTATCCTCCTTTTTCGTCCATTTGCGTCCACACTGAACAATTTCTGTCCACACTAGGGTAGAAACTTGGGGAACAGGAGTATAATCTAGTAGAACGAGGGCGAATGTAAACCAAGTATAGGTTATCAGTGGTTTATCAGGAGCAAAGCAGACTGCTCTACCGGAAGCTGCCTCAGGAACCACTGGCTAAAAGGTGTCCATTTTAGCAACACTCCTGACTTGTGGAATTTTTTTCCTAGTCGCCATATTTTTGTAAGCTTATACGATATGACTGGGCGTATTTTTGACGGAAACGGCTGTGTAATCACATGCTTAATGCTAAACGCTACATCATGGCGCCTGTAACTAATTTTTAGATTTTTTGATTAGTGGGTCTTTTTGATAGCGACCACTCAAATAACATGTAAGATAGGCTACAGTCCTAACTCCCTTTGTAACTACAGCTTAAATTTGATCTCATCCATCTTTTGTAGATCCAGTCTTATTTCCATAAAAATTTAGAGGTGCTTTTCACAATCTATATCTTACCCCGCTATCTTCAGTATTTCAAGCTGTATTCCAGTCAAAGTTGACAAAAGTTGTCTCTAGATCTACAAACACTGTAAACATAGGTAGGTTTCTGTAACCAATCTTCCCTAGATAATTCGTACTGTTCAACATTCTCCTCCCTCTTTCTACATTTTTGCTAAACCCATCTCGAGGTCGAGACTTCGAATATTTTTCACAATCTTCCGTAAATATTTCATGCCAATAGTTTGCAACATTGATTTATTAAATCAGATTGTTCCGTTCCCCATTCTTGTTTGAGCAATGTAACACTGGAGCTTGTTCACTCAGAAATGATGTGACCGTACGAAGGAAGGGTATCCACAGTTATACTCTGTTTCATAGCTGCCGATGTGCATTTCATAACAAGATTATGTGTGCTTATGATGAATCCTGTCTCGTACGATTCAACGTCAACTTTATATCCCCTTTTTTCGGAAAAAATGTTATGAAATACACAGAATGAAGCCACTACCTGCGTCACACACAATCGCATTAATTCGTTAAAAGTTTAAAGAAATACAACAGTTTTCGACCAGTAGCAAATATAACCAGACCCATGCCCAGTGAAATCTCAAGTCTCAGTTCCAGGTGTCCCAGTAGTATTGTACCTTCAATTCGAAATTCTTTTGTTAGTAACTAACTGCAAAATCTTCTAAAATGAGTATATAGAATACATTCATATGTATTGACTGTTACTTGTATCACAGCTAAGTATTAATATGTATTAAGTGTCTGCAATAGTATGCTCAATAAAAACTGTTTTTCAATAGAGCTTTTTTTAGGAAATTGTACATCGTCTCCAACACCCCCACGGCATCCACCGAAAAAAGGTACATGAATTGCCTCTCCCTCTCACCGCCATCACCAACATCCGACTGCGGCACAATTGTTGGTATTCTGTAATGCATACAATTCTTTCTGCAACGCCCCATTTTATTGAAGACTTCTACCCAATGTGATTAATTTCTTCCAGTTAGTATGACAGTTGCTGAAAAACATTTCTATATACATTCATTCCACTTGCGTCCACTGTATCTATTTCTGTAATGAATAATCTTTCATATTCGGCAACCAATGGTGAACTGTAAACGGCGGCAACATACACAACGTAGACTTTTTTTCCAAATCTATACTAACAAACAAATTCGACGCTCCATACAGTTATTTGTTGTGATACTTAAGCAATTTCCAAACACAAGCTTTATAGCGCACACTCTCGAGCTGATACGTCCTGAAATATTTACATTCGACCATCTGAAACTACTGTTTGTATGACTTAGACCATCAAGGTTGTCCTAAGAACTTTATACGTCAACAAGTACGTAGATTAAATAGTCCAAAGCCCTGTATGCAGTCAGAATATACCCAGGATCTCATGCATACATGGCAGACGCTCTATCCATCTGAGCCACCGAGGACACAGAGGATATTGCCACTGCAGGGACTTATCTCTGGCACGCCGTATCTGTTATCTGTTCTTTCTGACATGTCCGAAAGAACACATACCATCTTCATATATATAGAATTAAGGCTCACCGGCCATTTGACCATCTTCTTCTGTGCGGATGCTTAAACAGTGGCCAAACTCTTACGGGAATCGGCAGTAAAGTCGCGAATAATGAGTACAACGGGGAGGGCCACTATGAATGTTGTGCAGGACAGTGAGTTGCGAATGTGGATCTCACGGCGGGCGTGCCTGAGATAAGTCCCTGCAGTCGCGCTATCCTCTGTGTCCTCGGTGGCTCAGCTGATAGAGCGTCTGTCATGTAAGCAGGAGATCCTGGGCTCGAGTCCCGGTCGGGGCACACGTTTTCAGCTGTCCCCGTTGACTTACATCAACGTCTCTATACAGCTAGGGGTATTCAAATCATTGTACAAGAAGACTGACTCAGCAATGAAGAACACATACGATGAGAGTTTTATAGCACATAAAAAACTATATGATTAAGTTTCATGATAAGCAAAGCCTTCAGAGACCTAAAATTTATGTATTTTCAAAAAAAATAATTCTTCCGACAATAATTTACATCTTTAGGCAATAAAATAAAAAACTGAACTGACCAACAACAGCCCCAATTTTTTACTATGACATATAATTTATATATGAACACTTATAAAATGTACAGCCTTCAGCTTCTAAGAATAGCATCCGTGACAAGACTAATTAATTTCAACTAACTTAAATCTATCCGAATAGGTCTACTATTAACTATTCTAAAAATCAATTTTCGAACAGTTATTATGAAATTAAAAAGAAAATTATAGAATTATTTTCATCTGAAATTTATAATACTTTAAGTTATGTGTATAAAAATACCTTTATGATATACCGGGAACATGACAAATGGGGCTACATTTGAGTCTAACAGAAGTCGAATGTCTGGTAGCGAATGGTGACACTAGATCTGACGTGCAGGTATGAAACTTACAGCAAAAATGTAAATTTCTAGGGGCATTTATTGAGACAAGTGTATTGGGTAATGCAGAAATAAAATACTGGAACAATAACGCAGAAAGGTAATAGGAGCTGGAAATTCTTTTCGTTGGATCATAAGGAAAGAGTGATTAGGCTATGGATTAGAACTATGGATTTAAAATAATGATCTCAAAAGAAGATTGATTGCTGTAGAAATCAATTATATACGAAGTAGCGTCACAATATCTTGAATGCCGGATCATCGTCGGCCTAAGAAAATTTTAGAATGGAATTCACCTGACAGATGGAAATGTGGTACATCACGACATTCTTGGATATACCAAGTCAACGGAATAATGGAGCGTGGTGGCGTACATAATGACGGTGCCATGAACAGAGAGACATAACAGAAATTAACAGCAATACAGCACAATGTTATTATTGACTGATCTTTGTATGAATTAATTCTGAATAATAATAATAATAATTATTATTATTATTATTACTATTATTATATAGTGATACCAGCTCAAAAGACAAATTCGAAGGCGAAATGCCTGAAACTTTTGATATAAAGACAGGCTTGTGACAGGGAGAAGGACTATCCACTTAAGTGTTGAATCCTCTAGAAAATGCAAGTAAGACGTTGGAAATGAATTAATAGAACAAACGTTGTTAGACTACGTGAAAATAAAATTCATTTGCGATGTTTAGCTTTTGCAGACTATTTAGAAATCTTTTCGAACAACAGAGAAGAGGCGATTAATTCCCTTGGAAAAACTCCGTGAAATGTCAGCTTAAAGTGGACTGAAATTTTTTTATGAAGAAATCCTGTACGTTGAAGGTTCTCCTCTATACTTAGATGAACAACTCATGTAACACAGAGTGGTAAATATCTTAAGTACCCAAGTTTTACCCAATGCTGCAGCTGTCCACTGCAGTGGATATCTGTTGGCGTTTTTAGTCACCCTGAGACTCTCCACCCCAATGAATATTACCTACTGTTGCTGTGCTTGCGTGCATTTGCGGCCTCAGGACTGATGAAAAAGGAAAAGAAGCGACATTAACAGCCAGCCGTTGTAGTGAACAGCTGTACCAAAGGGTTAAATATATAGTAGAAATCATTCAGTTCTCTTTATTAAATCGTGGAGCTGAAACAGAGAGAATCTTTAAATTACATGAAGCTTATAGAATTACGTGAAATAGCCACAAAAAATCAATATCTCGAAATGCAGAATTAAAACATTACATCAGAGTAACCAACCTGAAGCGTTGTATGGATAAGAGGCTGTAATCATTGGAGGAACATAATTAACTGAAGACATAGAACAAGAATAAAGGAAAATAATAAGGAAAATTTTTGGTCCAGTTTATGCTTAATCAAGTTGAGACGAAAGTCTAACGAGTTATATTGAAATTTTGAAAAGAAAAAGAAAATTTCGTGGCCACACTTTCAGAATGAACAATAACCGAATGACCAAACGAATTCTCTTCCCCTCTGAGTGAAAGTTGAATGCAAGAGGATCATTGAAACTGGAAAATAGAAATAGGCATTACATACAAAATTCTACAGGACAGAGGTGCATTAAAAAATTTGATTGATCATGTTCGACATGCTTTGCAAACACTTAGTACGGAAGAAAATGGTAGTAACCAGTTTTGAATTGACTGTATAGGACGTATTTTGTGAATTAATTAATTTATTTTCTCGTTTATCTTCGCAATATTAGTGCCATCAGGCGCTTCGGTACACTGACAGGCGACTTACTAGAACTAAGAAATCAGAAATATTCGTTTCGCAAATAAAAACGGCCACTTTCTTGCTGCAGTGTTTTACTTGTTTCATATGCATTTCGCCTTTTACTTTAAAGCAAGAAGAGATATAAAGTGATGACACACTACTTTAATTTACTGTTTTCGGTAAAATATCTATAGTTCTCCTGCTATTGTGCGTTAGCACTGTTTCCATTAAAAAGCGCCTGGAAAAGTTGTTCGAGAAAATATACGACTTTTACTATATGTCTCAGAGAGTAGTATACCAGAGACGATAGACACGATAGAGACAACTAGTACAGTAATATTCACAAAGAAATAATTCAGTTGCTTCGTAGTGACTGGATTAATAAACCAAGTATTTGAGAACTTGTGTACGTTTTCCTTTGCATTAAAAACGGAATACGGGAGCTTCTCATACAAGTAAGCTACAACTTTGTGATTTCTGTTTACTGTGGTCACAACATTAATAGATCAGTTCTCATGTTTACTTCATCACTCACTTGAAGGCTTTCAAAATAATTATTATTCATAGGAGATTAGTATCAAGCAAGAATTTATTTTTATTGATAGTATGTGGTCCTTCATACTTTCTTGCTAACTCTAAGGTGGTTGGAATTACGTACCTCTTATTCACAATGAAGCATTTCAAAAGTCGACATTCACTTGATATTTGGCGTTCACTGACGTTATTACCCTTTCCTGCCTCTCTTTCAGTGGCTCTAAACGGCGCTCCTTCCTAAAAATAAATACACACAAACGTTTACAGAGCAATCAACCAGGATAAAAATAGTGCTCACACACAATGTTTAACATTAGGGTCAAACCAATGTTAACCATTAAACATGGTTATTATAGATTTTACTGTTGTTGCAAGGTAAAACAACTGTGTGACTTCAATAACCTCACTGGTGTTCACTACTATATATTACATTAAATTTATATACTACCACTGTTAAAGAACCCCCAATTGTTTCCAAATCCAATGTCAAAGTCCATTTAGATTAGAATGCTGGCAATATAATTCTATACCACAGACGAGGTATTTTGAACGCCTGATGAATTTATTGTTGTGTAATCACTATTTGCATCATTGACAAGAAAAAATGGATCACTGTTATCGTTAACATTTTCGGCAAACATTCATCTCTTTGAAACTTCAGGAATCCATCTCTTTACTCGATTACTGGATTTAGACCTCACTGCCATTATGACACTATGGCATTGCACTGTATTCATCCAAAGATAAGAAAGTAAATACCGTAACGCAAAACAATGTATATAGCTTGCAAATGCTTTCTAGCAGTTCAAATGCAACTTCTTTCAGCAAGTAGTTGAAACCATGACAAATAGCGTGATCGGACAAATTATCACTTTATCAAACGTCAGCAGTTTCTTCGTCCGACACCTTCCATCTGTTTGCCCGGTCGGAGCCGCCGAAGACAGCTGTTAACATAAAGCGATGGCCCACTGTTGGTTACATCGCCATTTCTAGTGACAGTATTACATGAGGTCTGGTGAAGCTGTGATTGCTAGCATCCACTCATGCGAGATCTTACGTCGGCAAAGAAGAACAAAGAAGAAGTCGCAACAGGCAGCCCCGCGCACCCAAACGCCAGACAGGCGACAATTGTTAATCTTATTTATGCTAATCAAGCCATAGGACCCTCCATCGTGGCAACATGAGAAATAAGATGAGCACGCTTCGGATAGTTCCGTGAAACTCCGTCACTCATGATTGTCCACCAGCCCCCAACTCAGGGGAAGGTGTAGAAAAGAGATCATACTCCATAAAATCCCATTTTCTTACAGACATTTCCAGCAGCGTCAATCATAGGTGTGCCTAAACTGTGACTGTCGATTTCCGACCAGTGAAGTAGGACATCGCGCTCTCAGGTCTCGCCCTTCGGCAGTTAGCACTGTCAGTGCCCTATACCTGGTAGACTTTAATCTTTTTATGCAGTCTCTACGCCACCTAGGTAGTTCTTATACATCTGTTTCGGCTCAAAGACAGAAAATAAAAAAAAACTACTGAACTTGATTTTTGGTTCCTTGGGATATCCCTTTCCCAGAATATTTCCTCAATTCGCTAAGTCTAAATAATACAGGTGCCCTACGATTGGACACATGTTCGCTTCAGTTTCCACCTTTAAACTTGAAGTGGACAGATGTTGACCGCTCGCAACGCCTTAGAGGTGACGCAGAGACCTTGCGGTCAATCATTTTTCTTGTTGAAAATTTGCTTGTGAAATATATGAAGCATTAACAGGTGAATTATGATTAACTTTTACTAAGACTAAATACATAAAATTCAGTACTTGTCACAGAATTGCGCAATCTATAAAAATAGACTAATCAAACACAGCTCTTTAAGTTCTGGGAGAACAGATTAATCACGAAATTAATTGGAAATCCCGCTGCCAATAATTAATGATTCCTCTTAGTTCTGCTAAATTTGCGTTATGCACTCGTATTGCTTGTATAGGATTGTAAAAGTTTGGGAACTAGTTTATTCCGCACCTTCCCTTTCATTGACTAGCAATCATGACATAAGGAATCTCAACATTCATGGATAGTATATACAGCATAAATAAGTGCGCTTTAAAATTAAATCTGGTACTAGTTCTAGAACAACCTGTAGTGACAGTTCGAAGAAACTTGATGTTTCGACAACTGCTTTGGAGTATAAATATATCCATTAACATCATATGTTAATAACATCTCTCTTTTCGAGAAACAGTAAAAAACATGAATATAACGCTAGGACTAAAAAGAATCGGAAGCTATTATTAAACAATATTAGATACATCCGTGTGAAGTGAATGTCGTAATAAAGATGTTTTATAATTTTGGCTTTTTTTGTTAAGATACCACTATTTTTGGTCCACCTATGATTTCCTAAGGTCCATGTAGAGGCTCCTATTCCTGGAAAAAAAATTTTCATTAGTGTCTGCTACAAACTCTGCAATAACTTCAAAGGATCGACATTGGTAAAGGAAAAAGTCAGATACGTCGGTATTGATGAACATGAGAGAGTGCCTTCTAGGTAATAAAGAAGATTTGACAACTGAATTAAAGAATTTTCGGTTACAGAAAAGTATATTAATTGAAACTCTTAAAATTACTGTTTAGGTTATTTTATAGTTAACATGAACTGTGCAAAACATCAATAGTTCATAATATCAAGTAATTTAATTGCATTGTATTGCACTAAAATTTAGAAATGTTCGTCTTTCCATATCCCAGGCATCCGTAGCATACGAGTAGTGTTGGTTGGTGCAATTTCTGACGTCTGTGTTCAGCACCTTACATGCAACATCCAAGATCACTCACCGAAGTAAGAAGATGATTGTGATGATGATGATGAGGGAGAGGAAGAGGAAGAAGAAAGGGTAGTGTTCACGCCACGCTTTCTATCCGTAGGTTAATTCACACGACTGAAAGATGTTCCTTAAAGACCTCCGATTCTTTGCAGATTTGACACAGCTGAAGGTCTCTTATAAAACCCAACGCCAGAGTCGTAGCTGAGACTCACGGTACAAAAATGTATCTTCTACGAAATACATTGTCTGATCAGATGAATCCGGGCACTTATTATTAACCTCAAGAACCGCAACCAGAGGAGGCAGTGGTGTTGTACGCTGGGTTCTGGAACGAGATCGCCGATCTAACTCATGCTGAATGTGTTCCACTGGATTCAGGTTCCGACTCTGGACAAGTGATCCATTTCAGAGATGTTCTTCTCCGCAAACCACTGCCTCAGAGATGCTGCTTTAGGACAGGTTGTATTACCACGTTGGTACAGTCATCGACAGTAAAGGTGTGTCGTAATGGCACCCGGCAGGGAGGCGACCATGGTGAATAATTTGCATAATCTGGAGTTTGCTCAACTGGCCTTAAATGAAGGAATTGTAATTCGGAGAAAACTAGAAACTTTGGCTCTGTTCTAGCTTCAACTTCACAACCACATCACCAGTAGTCGATTTGGAGAACATTAGAAGGCTTGAAGTGTCCATGACTATCTATTATGCAGGTGACACCTGTGGTGTCACCGCCAGACACCATACTTGCTAGGTGGTAGCCTTTAAATCGGCCGCGGTCCGGTAGTATACGTAAGACCCGCTTGTCGCCAGTATCAGTGATTGCAGACCGAGCGCCGCCACACGGCAGGTCTAGAGAGACTTCCTAGCACTCGCCCCAGTTGTACAGCCGACTTTGCTAGCGATGGTTCACTGACAACTACGCTCTCATTTGCCTTCAGCTACTTTATTTGCTACGACCGAGCAAGGCGCCATTATCTGTTGCTATTGGTACTGTGAATTATGCAATGTCAAGAACGACGTTCGTCATTAATGGATTAAAGTTAAGTATCTCACCAGCTACGTCCGTTTTTCTCAATTCTAATTCCCTTGTCATGTCCCAGACCTCACGCCAGCCTGCGTGAGCTGAGACGCGTGCATTTCGGCCTCCTTTACTACACGGTTGGCTCTCCTGCCAACCACAACAACACCTAGCGATTAGTCCACGTTCGAAGTCATTGAGCTGTATTTATTATTCTATTTTACACATTTCGGCGTTATCCATCATCAGTATGTAATAGAAATGTATGATAAGACACATCTAAAAAACCGACCCATACTGTTTCAGAGGTTGAAAATACCGCTTAAGTTGTAAATTATTTTATTTTCACACGACCTGTTTCGGACTGTTATAAGCCCATCCCCAGGTGTCGTAGCTGTGCTGTGGTCCCCCAGCGCCGAGTGTACCAGGCAGCACAATGCCCCTGGTATTTTAAACCTCTGCTATAATGATCAGTTGCGGATGTTCTTCCAACAGGATTGTTTGCCATACATTTGTCTTATCCGTAATTATATGAAGTACCTTCTATTGCTATATGCTAGCCCTAAGTGCCTCCATACATTTGCATTATGGATGCATCCGTTTTTATATAAAGATTCCGAAGATGGAGAATTCGGATATGCTTAAAAATGGGTCAACGAAAGAAGGAATACTGATTTCTAGTTTTCTCAGCATGTATGATTCCTTCATCAGCGACCACTTTAGCAAACTGTAGACTACGAAAAATAAGCACTGATGGAATTAAAGCTGTGAGGCCAGCGCCTGGATCGTGCTTGGGTAGTTCAGATGGTAGAGCATTTGCCTGCGAAAAGGCAAAGGTGCCGAGTTCGAGTCTCAGTCCGGCACTTAGTTTTAATCTGCCAGGAAGTTTCATATCAGCGCACACTCCGCAGCAGAGTGAAAATCTCATTCTGAAGGGATTCATCGTCTCCGAACCGTTCCTGCACTTTATACGGTACACAGTCCTGTAAAATGTTTTCATATTCTTCCAAATTAAGCGCTTTCTTAAGCAAAATAAGGAAACCACAACCTAACTTCCAAAAATGTCCCCAGACTGTAACACCATTTCCTGCCCATTTAGCTGTTGGCACTAAATGTAATGGCAAGTAAGGTTCTCCAGGAAATCGCCAAACCCACACCCTTCCATCGGATTGCCACAGGATACGAAGCGCTTCATCACTCCAAATTACTTGTTTCCAATCATTCACTGTACAGTGGCGATGTTATTTGCACCACCTTAAGGGTCGCTTGGCATTGACCACAGAAATGTTTGGGTTATGAAGAACTACTCGACAATTATACCCCATTCTTTTCAAGACTCTAAGCTCAGTCATTGCGCTAGCTGGACTGCTGGTAGCAATCAGGAATTCGCAGGATATTCTTCACGCTGATTCAATCTGAATTTTCCTACCACCCCTCGCAATGCTCGAAGGCCACTGTCTGTTATTACAAAAGGTCTACCTCGGCTCTGTTCTAGTTTGCACTTCACAAACACATCACAAATAGTCGATTTCGCAACTTAGAAGGGTTGAAGTATCCATGACTGATTTATCATGTAGGTGACATCCAGTTATTAGACCACGTTGGAAGTTCAAATGTTTCATATGGCTCTGAGCACTATGAGACCTAACTTCTAAGGTCATCAGCCCCTAGAACTTAAAACTACTTTAACGTAACTAACCTAAGGACGTCACACACATCCATCCCGAGTCAGGATTCGAACCTGCGACCGTAGCGGTCTCGCGGTTCCAGACTGTAGCGCCTAGAACCGCTCGGCCCACCCTACCGGCTCACGTTCGAAGTGACTGAGCTGTCTTGACCGAAACATTCCACGTTACTTCTATACTCGGAACACAGTCTTACCTGCCTCCTTTTATAAAGTGCGTGATACGAGTAAGGAGACTGTTTTCATCTGCTAAAGTTTTTATTTTTATTTTTTTCATATAACGATATTGTCGCCTTCGCCAGCTAGGCAGCTATACACCTGCGGAGTCGTTTTTCTCAGTCTTGGCAGCAGCTCTGAAGGGCTTCAACTAGTAGAGCCTTTAACATGTCGGTTATATTGTTTTGAATGTTCTCCAGAGACCAAAAATGACGTCCTTTTAATACATTTTGCAATTTCGGTGAATGAAAAAAGTCGCAGGGACGTAGGTAAGATGAATATGGGGGCTTCGGAACAACATGAATGCCTTTTAAGGTCAAAAATCCGTGATGGAAGTGGCCGTGTGGCATGGGGTGTTGTCATGGTGCAACATCCATTTGTGTGCAGTGTCCGGTCTCACTCGATTCACCACTTTCCTGAGCCTTTCAAAGACGTCTCTGTAAAACACTTCGTTGACAGTTTGTCCTGGTGGAACAAATTCTTTATGCACGATACCCCTATTGTCAATCAGCACTGTTTTGATCTTTGATTTGCACATTCGAGGTTTTTTCGGTCGACCGGATGTCTCAGCGTACCACTCTTCACTTTGCCGATTTGGCTCAGGACCGTACTCAGAAATCCGGGATTCATCATCCCCGATCACCCGGCTGAACCATTCGTAGTCATAGTCTCAAGGCCAACCCACATGTTCCTTCGACTGTCCTTCTACTCTGTTGCGAAGCTCTTCAGTACCATTTTCGCACAAAGCTTTCACATGTAGAAAACTTCGGTCAACATTTGATGCATGGTCAAAGTTTGACAGGTAACCCACATCTTCACTGTTAAATGTCGGTCTGGTCTCACAAGAGGACGCACGCGTTCGACATTTTCGCCGGTTGTTGAAGTTAAACGTCTCCATGAGCGAGGTTCACCTTTAACATGTTCTCCGCCTTCAAAAAATGATTTGTGCCAGCGAAGAGCTTGTGCTCTTGATAAGGAATGTTCCCCACAGGCCTGTTACAGCTTTTCGAAGGTCACACTCGCTGATTCCCCACGTTCAACACAAAACTTGGTGGTACAACGTTGCTCTAAATTCCGCTGTGCCATTTTCGTAATAAAAACACAACTTCTATGATGGCGCTCTCAAAACTCACTTGATAGTTACGCGATTACACTGAGCATCTGGAAGGGATGAACACACCGGTCTACACAAGTAGAACAACACAGCGTTGCCAGATCGCTCGTAGTGTTAGAGGTCTGATTATTTTACCTACTTTAAATATTAACAGCACGGTCAGTGATCCCACCGTGTACATTCATTTGTCTATGAAAATGCATTAACTCGATCCCTGCTTTTCGGAGGTCACACTCGCTGATGTCCCAGGTTCACCATAAGGATAGCCTGGTTCTGGTGGGCGCCACCATGCCCCACAAAATGTTTTTAGTGTTTGGTATATTGCGGCTGGATTACCTGTTGGAAGCTACATGGAAGGTCCCACTGCTACCGGGAGAATATTTCTTCCTGCAACAGCAGCGACAACGAGAAGAACATGGTTGTAATTAATGAACCTGGAAAACATGCATTAGTGAGAAAGCTGCGCGTCGTGTCCGCTGCTAATGAAAACGTACTGCCCGCGGGCTGTGTAGCAATTCCGGCACTCTACGCACACAGCGAAACGCGAAAATTGGTGAGAAACGGCGGTGACAACATGTCTCTTTTTTTCTGTAAAACATAGTGGACTTACTAAACGCAACGATACTTACGTCGTTTATCTTCGTATGCCGTCTGTTAGATAATGCATTTGTGCTCTATTAATCATCTTTTCTACATCCCAATAATGGGAGTTTATGACTGGAATGATAGATCTGAATTTCTGTGCTACATACATTTGTATCAGAGAGAAAAGTAACATCAGAAGTACCCCAGAGAAGAGTGACATAACTCTTCCTGCTCTCCATAACGTTGAACGAAGTGTTACGTAAGACGAAAAGTAATCGTAGCGTTTTTGTTCTTTACTTGTTGTTTTCGTCTCCGCATGAGAGAATACTTCCTACTATTCCAGTCTTACTAGTTTGATTTATTTGTAACTCTGTGGATGAGAATTTATCCATTTTCTTCCCTCCTACGCGCTCTACAATTAAGTGCTGTCATCGTTATAAGATTTACTAATTCTTTATTGTTTGTGTCAAGTTAAAATAAGATCACTTGGAGTTCAAACCAGGAAAGACTAGTAGACAATGCGTCAAAAATTTCACTCATGACTCGTCTCCCATACCGAGTACCCTTAAAGTCTGTCTTTTCCAGGATCCTTGAGCAGATTACAAATTGAAATGCAGCAGGTTCCGTAGAAAATGGGAATAATCAGAGCACGATTCAGAACTAATTCAGAAAGTATCGCTTGTGCGGAAGAAAGTGACCCTTCACATTCATCCCTGCGAACCGTCGAAGCAAGTCAACAGGCGTATTCCATATTGATAACATCAGGAAAGTGTTCAGCAAAGCAGTACATTGCAGGCTGCTAAGACATTGGCTCTAAATATGTAGTTCGACTAAATTTTGGTTTTAAGCCCCGCCACTACAAAAGATGATGCATTTCTATTTTATGTTCACCCAAAATTGTTCCGATACCTATGTGTTATCTTCTCTCTGGGTAAACTCATTTGTGTAAAAATTACACAAAGATCATAGCTGTTTCCTATTTTAGGCCTAAAGATATGGATGAGCAACTTTAAATTTTATTTTGATCACTCACATGGAACCGCATTAATTGTGAAAGTCGACATAAAGATGCATTTACTCCGTGTTCGTGGCTCACTCTTGATGAATAACACTCTTTTCAAAGTTGTTCACGAAAGTTGCATCTTCTTTGACTACGATAGTCCGCCGAAATTGGATGATGGCTTTGTAAGCTGAAAACCGGTTAGCAAACATAAATTTATTCAGTAGAATACACACAGTGTTATGCTTTTGATTGAAAATTATCAATTTTGCCTCGTTATTCAAAAGATCAAAGTATCCTCAACGGAAATGGTAACTGATCCTATATACTCTACTTTACTTTACATGTGGTAAGGGCCTTATTGACCATACGCCTGCTCTATGAGCCTCATCCACTTCCGCTTGTCCAATGCGCTGTTTGCTAGTTGCTGCTGCTGTTCATCCTCATTGTGTCCTCCCGAATGTTATCCGGCCGTCTGATTCTGGGTCTCCTTCTTCTTCTCATTCCTTCTATTGTTCTGCTGAATGCCATTCTAGGTGGTCTATTCTCTGTCAAAGTTGCTATATGGCCTGCCAATTCAACCTTCTCTTCTTGAGCAGTTCGACGATGTTGTTCGTAGAGCCCTCTTAAGTCTTCATATGTTCTTTTCCTCCATTCCATGTTATTTTCGCCCTATACAGGTCCAAAAATTTTCCTTAGTACTTTTCTTCGAATACTAACAGTTTTTCTTCATCTTCCTTTCTAAATATTAATGTTTCACATCCATATAATATCACAGGTATAAAGGTCGATTGATATTGGCGGATTTTAAAGGTACTGCTAAGTGACCTTCTTCTTTGAATTTTGATTAAACTAAAAATTGTCTTGTTTGCTCTTGATACACGCTCGTCTATCTGTTCTGTTGTTATATAGTAGCCAAAAATAATCCTAGAAACAGTACAACAATTTGTACAGAAAACAGATGGCAGTTATAAGAGTCCAGGGACATAAAAGGGAAGCAGTGGGAGGGGAAGTGAGTGAGACAGGGTTTTAGCCTCTCCCCGTTGCTATTCAGTCTGTATATTGAGCAATCAGTAAAGGAAACAAAAGAAAAGTTCGGAGTAGATATTAAAATCCATGGAGAAGATATAAAAACTTTGAGGTTCGTGATGACATTTTAAATCTGTCAGACACAGCAAACGACTTGAAAGAACAGTTGAACGGAATGGACAGTGTCTTGAAAGGAGAGGATATAAAATGTAGACTGGCAATGGCAAGGGAAGCGTTTCTCAAGAAGAGAAATTTGTTAACATCGAGTACAGATTTAAGTGTCAGAAAGTCATTTCTGAAAGTATTTGTATGGAGTGTAGCCATGTATGAAAGTGAAACATGGACGATAAATAGTTTAGACAAGAAGAAAATAAAAGCAGAATACGATTTTCACTCTGCAGCGGAGTGTGCGCTGATATGAA
The DNA here is from genome assembly GCF_023897955.1 of Schistocerca gregaria. Taxonomy (NCBI): domain Eukaryota; kingdom Metazoa; phylum Arthropoda; class Insecta; order Orthoptera; family Acrididae; genus Schistocerca; species Schistocerca gregaria. The sequence continues at coordinate 434,409,716 of NC_064925.1, forward strand.
ACTTCCTGGTAGATTAAAACTGTGTGCCGTACCGAGACTCGAACTCGGGACCTTTGCCTTTTGCGAACATTTGCTCTACCGCCTGATCTACCAAAGCAGGACTCACACCCCCTACTCACAGCTTTACATCTGCCAGTACCTCGTCCCCTACCTTCGAAACTATACTCATGCTCTCCAGCGAACCTTGCAGAATTAGCACTCCTGAAAGAAAGTATAGTGCGGAAGGCTTGGCCACAGCCTGGGGGATGTTTCCAGAATGAGATTTTGACTCTGCAGTGGAGTGTGCGCTGATATGAAACTTCCTGGCAGATTATAACAGTGTGCTGGACCGAGACTCGAACTCGGGACCTTTGCCTTTCGCCGGCACGTGCTCTACCGACTGAGCTCGTACTGGCAGAAGTAAAGTTGTGAGGACGGGGCGTGAGTCGTGCTTGGGTAGCTCAGTCGGCAGAGCAATTGCCCGCGAAAGGCAAAGATCCCGAATTCGAGTCTCGGTTCGGCACACAGTTTTAATCTGCCAGGAAGTTTCATATCAGCGCACACTCCGCTTCAGAGTGAAAATCTCACTCTGGAAACATCCCCCAGGCTGTGGGTAAGCCATGTCTCTGCACTATCCTATCTTTCAGGAGTGCTAGTTCTGCAAGGTTCGCAGGAGAGCTTCTGTAAAGTTTGGAAGGTAGGAGACGAGTTACTGGCAGATGTAAAGCTGTGGGGACGGGGCGTGAGTCGTGCGTGGGTAGCTCAGTCGGTAGAGCAATTTCCCGCGAAAGGCAAAGGTCCCGAGTTCGAGTCTCGGTCCGGCACACAGTTTTAATCTGGCAGGAAGGTTCATATCAGTGCACACTCCGCTGCTAGTGAAAATCTCATTCTGGAAACATCCCCCAGGATGTGGCTAAGCCATGTCTCATCAATATCTTTTCCTTCAGTAGTGCTAGTTCTGCAAGGTTCACAGGAGAGCTTGTGTAAAGTTTGGAAGGTAGGAGACGGGGTACTGGCAGAAGTAAAGATGTGAGGACGGGACGTGAGTCGTGCTTGGGGCCCCCATCTCGTGATCATACGGTAGCGTTCTCGCTTCCCACGCTCGGGTTCCCGGGTTCGATTCCCGGCGGGGTCAGGGATTTTCTCTGCCTCGTGATGGCTGGGTGTTGTGTGATGTCCTTAGGTTACTTAGGTTTAAGTAGTCCTAAGTTCTAGGGGACTGATGACCATAGATGTTAAGTCCCATAGTGCTCAGAGCCATTTTTCGTGCTTGGGAAGCTCAGTCGGTAGAGCATTTGTCCGCGAAAGGCAAAGGTCCCGAGTTCGAGTCTTGGTACGGCACACAGTTTTAATCTGCTAGGAAGTTTCAAGAGAATGGAAGCTTTCGAAATGTGGTGCTACAGAAGAATGCTGAAGATTAGATGAGTACATCACATAACTTATGAGGAAGTATTGAAGAGGATTGGGGAGAAGGGAAGTTCGTGTTACAACTTGACTTGAAGAAAGGATCGATTGGTAGGACAAGTTGTGAGGCATCAAGGTATTACCAGTTTAGTATTGGAGGGCAGCGTGGAGGGTAAAAGCCGGCCGCGGTGATCTCGCGGTTCTAGGCGCGCAGTCCGGAACCGTGAGACTGCTACGGTCGCAGGTTCGAATCCTGCCTCTGGCATGGATGTGTGTGATGTCCTTAGCTTAGTTAGGTTTAAGTACTTCTACGTTCTAGAGGTCTGATGACCACAGCAGCTGAGTCCCATAGCGCTCAGAGCAATTTGAACCATTTTGAGGGTAAAAACCGTAGAGGGAGACCAAGAGATGAATACATTAAGCAGATTCAGAAGGATGTAGGTTGCAGTAGTTACTGGGAGATGAAGAAGCTTGCAAAGGATAGAGTAGCACGGAGAGCTGCATCAAACCAGTCTCAGGACTGAAGACCACAACAACAACAGTTCAACCAAGATTAATCTAAAGTTAGTCGACAAACCATCACATTGTTTTCTGTTAGTTTGAAGTGCTCACTGAGATGGTGCTTCTTGAGTAAACCAAGTTTTAGATAATGTTCCAGTAAGGATGAACGAGGGTTAATATGTTTCAACATCTTATGAGCGTTTCCTCGCAACATACATCTCTTTGCGTTAAAACAGTAACTGCACTAAAAGGTGAAATACTACCCGAAACTACTCACCTTCTAACCTGAATCAACTGATTTTTTAAATACATTTGATTACGAAGTATAGTTTGAAGTATAAAAACTTATTGTTGAAATTTAACTTAACAGTAATAACTCTAAGTGACTTGAAAATTTCTGCCGGACCGGGACTCGAAGAAGGGTTTCCCGTTCATCGCCATGCCGCTACGTTCTAAGGCAAGAGACAGGCCGGTGAGTGACATGTGGAGGTCTGGGTCGGTCCGTGGGGCGTGCTTGGTTAGGCTAATTGGTAAGTCGACCGCTCGAAATAGTCAAGAAATCTCACTTCCAGTCCTGGCCTGGCAAAAATTTTCTTATGTCGCTGTAGGTAGTACATCTGTAACTATTACAGTTAAGTAGAATTTTAGCAATAAATTTCAACTGATATTTGCTACAATAAATTGGATGTACGTCATTATTCTCTCAGTATTGGTCTTTATTTGATACTTGTAAATTTTACGGAAGACAGTATGCGTACTTGTTAAGAACCGATTCTCCGGAAAACAGATTTCTGGCAACCTTTTCTCGGTATCATTACTCAAATGGCACTAGACGGAGGTGTACTTACCTCAACAAAGACAGTTAATACTTTGTGATTCTATTCTTATTCCACTATTTCCAAGTTTTCGTATTAAGAAAGTATTCTTTCTCCATTTCGTTTAACATTTAGAAACATGCAAAAAGTGTGTACTACCGATGTCATTTAATACCTGTAAGTCAACATAGTGACGGCATCAGACATTCGAGAGACATTGAGGTGACGTGCACAGTACTGCTTTCTTCATATCTGCCGCTTTCAAGTGAGAGAATCGATATCAGGACAAAGAGACAGACAGTTCTTTTGCGCACTGCATCTGACCACAGAGCTGTCAAGAACTCTCAGCTTATGTTTTTTTCTTTTCCTTGCCTTTGCTGCTACCTCATACCGCGAGACGTAAAGTCATTGCACTCTCTCTGTGGCTCAAGAAGCACGCATTCCATTGGCGTTAGGGCCGCTACCGAAACAGATCCATATTTCGTGATGTACTCTAGAAACATTTGAACATGGATAGTCAGTGGCTCAAGTCGTACCAAACATGAACTGTCAAACACCAGCGTGTCAGCTGCTTAACATAAAAATTGGAAAATCAATTCGATACAATTTGATCAGATTTTTGAGTGGAAAAAATACCACTTCCTGTTTACCATTTAAAATTCTACTACAGATATGATGCAACCAATAAAAACACAAAACGACATCAATGAGTAGTTAACGTTGCTTTCGGCGTGTGCATCATAACACCAACCTACTGTAATACGTATACACTGCTCCCCATTCAGGACGACATACTGCTCTCTGTCTGTTGAAAAACTTTCTATCCAACTGCTTATGTCATCGGATAGACTGTAAGCGCGCACTTTTTGGGGGCAATCGACAGTGCGGAATTGAGTCGAATGCCTTTTGAAAATCGAGGAATATGGCGTCAACCTGGGAGACGGTATCTAGTGCCTGTTGTATATCATGCAGTAAGAGGGCCAGCTGTGTCTCTCATGACCGCTGTTTCCTAAAACCGTACTGGTTTCTGCAGATGAGCTTCTCAGAGTCTAGAAAGGTCATTATTTCTGAACACATGTTCCATGATTCTACAACAAATCGATGTCAGTGAAATTGGCCGGTAATTACGTGCATCCGATATTAAAAATGGCTATAAGCTGGGCCTTCTTCCAGTCCCGTGGAACTTTCCGCTGTTCCAATGATCTCTGGCAGATGATGGATAAGAGTGGTTCTATATTTTTAGCATAGGCAACATATAATCTTACGGGGATACCGTCTGGACCAGGTGCCTTTCTGGCCTCTAAGGATCTTAACTGTTTTCCAATCCCAGGTACACTAAACACTATATCAAATGTCCTTGCGTTTTTTCGATAACTGAAAGGGGCAATGGTGCGGCAGTCTTTTACCGTAAACGAGTTTTTGAAAGCTAGGATTAGAATTTCGGCCTTCTGTTTATCATATTCCGTTACTTTACCCGTACTCTCAGCAAGAGAGGGTATTGAATTATTTGTAGCGTTCATAGATTTTACGTACGAACAAATTTTTTTGAGATTATTTTTAGAATCTGCAGATAAAATACTGCTTCCAAATTCTTTAAAAGAATCTCTCATTGAACTTTTGACAGCTGCTTTCATTTCACATAATTTCTGTTTGTTAGCGGGGCAGTGACTACGTTTAAAAAGATTGTGCAAAATTCTCTGCTTTCTTAGCAACTTCCTAATATGTTTGTTGAACCAAGGTGGATCCTTTCTCTCCCTTATATTTTATTTTTGCTAGACACATAATTCTCTAGCACGTGGTGGACAACACCTTTCAATTCCGACCAAAGACACTCAATATCTTTATGTCCTGCGCTGAATGCTTGGAGCTGACTATGAAGATATTCATTAATGACACTTTTATTTGCTTTCCCAAACAAGAAATCTATCCACTTTTTTCAGGTCTGTTTGTCGCCACGATATCTAATATATTCCCATCTCGTGTATGTTTCTAACCAAGGCTGCATGTTGAGAGCGCTCCTAGAATAAAAATTTTGGGAATTTGCGATAAGGTCTTGTGGGACCAAACTCCCGAGGTCATCGGCCCATAACCTTATACACTACTTAATGTAACTTAAACTAACTTACGCTAAGGACGTCACATGCCCAAGGGAGGACTCGAACCTCCGACAGGGCCAGGGTCCTGTAATAACTTCACACGAATCTTTGCTTCTGCCCCTGTGATACACGTGTAATTTTCCCAGTCAATGAACGCCAGGTTAAGGTCTCCACCTATAACTAATGGATAATTTGGATATTTATTCCCTATGCACTCAAGACTTTCCCTGGAGTTTACTGCGACATTTGTTGCGGATGCTGGTGGTGTATAAAAACATCCTAATACAATGGTCACTCATTGTCTGATTGACAGCTTTATCCAGACTATTTCACACTCCGATCCAGTATCCAACTAATTTGCGTTTAAACAGTTTTCAACTCCAATGGACACACCACCTCCCATAACATCAGTCCTATACATCCTAAACATTGTCCAACCCGAGTTCTAAAATCCACTGTTATTTATGTATGGTGTCAACCAGCTTACGGTACCTAATACAATATTGGTATTACTACTCTTTATTTCCAGGAGTAATTCGGGGATCTTGCTACAGACACTTCATCAATTTACTAACATGATATTTAGCATATTTAAATCCTTTGGGTTGACGTATCTAGGCGAACTAACAATTTTTACAGTTGGCACACTCACATCAGTGTCATGAACTAGTAATTTTTGAGGCCAACAGTTTGTTTCCCGTGGGGAGGAACCTAATCTAAAAGAAAACCATGTGCATGCCACAAGTACTGTGATACTCATGTAGCTGCTTCCTATATGTAGTGCACCCCTGATCTATCGACAAGCGTCCTACAGCGTTCCACTCGATAGTTTAGGTATAGGAATCTACAACCATTTTCGTCACAGAGTCGACAGTGCCTCTTGTTTGGATTCTCCACTTGACTCCAAACCAGAGGACCTTGGTCCACCCTGGCTACGATGCTGCAAATTGCTGCTTGGTTTTCACTCCTCGCGAGATGGAGGTGACCTTCGCCAATTTAGCCAGCCGTCGAAAGGACCCAAGGATTTCCTCAGAACGCCAACGACTAGCATCTTTAGTGCCAACATGTGCAACAATCTGTAGCTGGCTGCGCCCTGCCTGCTCGATGGCTGCCAGGGGAGCCTCTTCCACATCCCGGACAAGGCCCCCTGGGAAGCACACAGAGTGAACGTTGGACTTCTTCCCTGCCATAGCCACTAATTTCCTGAGGGCCTCCCTGGCCTGCTTCACATTGTAGCTCCCAATAACTAACAAACGCCCTCCTCTGTCTGGAACTTTCTGAAGGAGTGGCCGCTATCCTGGCAGAACGCAGAAGATGCATTCTAATCTGACTCAGCTTCTCCCCCAGCATCAGATAGCATACTGAATCTATTGAGCAAGTGCATGGGATTTGCAGGAGTTTGCGTCCCCAAGCACTCTTTGCTTTAAGGCTCAAGACATAATCACAGTCTGACAACCACACTAAGGTGAGAGTGGGCTAGCCAGCTCAGACACATCTGAGATCGGCTCAGTGACAAGGAGCTGTGACATCCCCCCCCTCCCCCCTGCACATCTAGTACATTGGATGCAGACCCAGGCACCCAATCCCCACCACACATCAAGGTGGCACTCTGGAGCCTGTTGACTGTGGCCAACAAAGCTTCCAGCTGCATTTGGATTGTGGCCAACTCCTCCTGCATCCACACACAACAGACACAGTCCCTATCCATCTAGCTAATATGTGGTTTACTATAAGAAACTTAAGGAAACTTACTGCTGCACAAGGTAAACCGCTACACTCTAGTTGGTAGAAAGGGCACTCAACAATGGAAAACATTAAAAATGTATGGTAGAAGCTACATCTGGTGCTTATTTTCCTGCTAGGGGCTATCTAGCGAAAACAAAGAAAGTCATGTCTTTTTCCACAGCAACAGGCGAACTGATACAGTCTCAAATATCTTTATCTAAATCGCTTGTGCCTTGGAGATTGTTAGCTCTAGCTATGAGGTGTAATAAAGATTCTGTCTGTGAACATTTCTCATATGCCGAATTTTTCTTATACAACTGAGACGGCCAGTTCAAGTGGTACATTGGCTTATTTGCAATAACAGCGAACACAACAACAGGCAATTTTTTATTACGTGTGGCTCTGCACACAATGTGTTGTTTATGTGTTCCTTCAGACCATTAACCCCAGCCCAGGCTTCCGCTGGTGCCGCAGCAGGTAGTGCGGCATTGTTCTGCAGGAGTCCTGTCTTGGCGGGGGGCTGCCCTGTCTGTTCTGTATGACTGAGGGCCTGTCCGGCAAGATTTACTAAGGGATGGGCTCACCAGCAATTGCTTTCAACTCCCAACAAGCCATTTCTATGAGCTAAGAATCATAAAAATGCCTCATGCTTTTAGCGTGTTACCAGGCTCCATCAATGCCTGCTCAAGCTGTTAACTTTCTAGAGTGTCACTCAAGGTACATCAGGTTGTAAGAAATCTTTAATAATTTTCCGTGTGCAAAAAATAGGTGAGAATGTAACTTGTCCTCTCTCACTGCCGTCTGCCTGCCATTGATTTCTGCTTGGGTAGTGCCTAACTTCAATACTGTTTAGTGTGACATGAACTAGAGGAAATCATTGAAAATAGTAGGAGAATCTCGTCTTACAAAAAGGTATGGCCAAACTTTCAGCAAACATTCCTCACACACAAAGAAAGAAAATATGTTATGTGGACTTGTGTCCAGAAACGCTCACTTTCCATGTTAGAGCACATTTTATTACTTCTCTGCAGATCACAGTAATCATGGAATGGAAACACACAGCAACAGAACGTACCAGCGTGACTTCAAGCATTTTCTTACAGGAAATGTTCAAAATGTCCTCAGTTAGCGAGGATACATGCATTCACCCTCCATCTCATGGAATCCCTGATGCGCTGATGCAGCCCAGGAGAATGGCGTACTGTATCACAGCCATCCACAACACTAGCGGGAAGAGTCTCTACTTTTGGTACCGGGGTTGCGTAGACAAGAGCTTTGAAATGTCCCCATAAATGAAAGTCAAGAGGGTTGAGGTCAGGAGAGCGTGGAGGCCATGGAATTGGTCTGCCTCTACCAATCCATCGTTCACTGCATCTGTTGTTGAGAAGCGTACTAACACTTCGGCTGAAATATCCAGGAGCTCCATCGTGCATGAACAAAATGTTGTGTCATACATGCAAAGGCACGTGTTCTAGCAGTACAAGTCGAGTATCCCGTATGAAATCATGATAACGTGCTCCATTGAGCGTAGGTGGAAGAACTTGGGGCCCAATCAAGACATCACCAACAACGCCAGCCCAAACGTCCACAGAAAATCTGTGTTGACGTGATTGCACAACTGCGTGCGGATTCTCGTCAGCCCACACATGTTGATTGTGAAAATTTACAATTTGATCACGTTGGAATGAAGCCTCATCCGTAAAGAGAATATTTGCACAGAAATGACGATTGACGCATTGTTGGATGAACCATTTGCAGAAGTGTACCCGTGGAGGCCAATCAGCTGCGGATAGTGCCTGCACACGCTGTACATGGTACGGAAACAACTGGTTCTCCCGTAGCATTCTCCATACAGTGACGTGGTCAACGTTATCTTGTACAGCAGCAACTTCTCTGACGCTGACATTAGGGTTATCGTAAACTGCACGAAAAATTGCTTCGTCCATTGCTGGTGTCCTCGTCGTTCTAGGTCTTCCATAGTCGCGAGTCATAGGCTGGAGTTTTCCGTGCTCCCTAAGACGCCGATTAATTGCTTCGAACGTCTCCCTGTCGGGACACCTTCGTTCTGGAAATCTGTCTCGATACGAACGTACCGCACCACGGCTCTTTCCCCGTGCTAATCCATACAACTACATCTACATCTACATCCATACTCCGCAAGCCACCTGACGGTGTGTGGCGGAGGGCATCTGCCAACTCGGCATTTGTAAACATTGCACTTACTGTAAAACCACGTTCGTGATGAACACTAACCTGTTGATGCAACGTATTGATGTGCTTGATGCTAGTACTGTAGAGCAATGAGTCGCATGTCAACACAAGCACCGAAGTCAACATTACCTTCCTTCAATTGGGCCAACTGGTGGTGAATCGAGGAGGTACAGTACATACTGACGAAACTAAAATTAGCTCTAACATGGAAACTGAGCATTTCCGGACACATGTCCACATAACATCTTTTCTTCATTTGTGTGTGAGAAATGTTTCTTCGAAGTTTGGCTGTACACACACACACACACACACACACACACACACACACACACACACACGTGTGTGTGTGTGTGTGTGTGTGTGTGTGTGTGTGTGTGTGTGTGTGTGTGTAAGTGTACAAGTTTGTGTGTGAAAAAGGTAGCTTTGCCCCTCAGGATTCCCCATGGCTAAAGCAGTCAGGAGTGGCCGAGTGGTTCTTGGCGCTTCAGTCTGGAACCGCGCGACTGCTACGGTCGCAGGTTCCAACCCTACCTCTGGCTTCGATGTGTGTGACGTTCTTCAGTTAGTTTTAAGTATTTCTAAGTTCTAGGGGACTGATGACCTCAGATGTTTGTGGTCAGAGCCATTTGAACCATTTGAACCATGGCTAAAAGAAATCCTAGCTTGACTTTATTCATTCCAGGGATCATTCACTCACATGAATCAGCCGGCCTGCAAGAGTACATACAAACATTGCTGTGAGTAGTATGAATTAGACCCAGGGATCATTGCTACATGACAGACTTCCAATGAAATTTGACATGCAGTTAAAAGGCCTTGCAGCAAAGAAATGTACCTATTCATACCATATCCTGAGGTCAGAGAAGTCTAATGTCCTTAATCATCTACAATGTCCTGGAGTATGAACTGTTCTCTGCTGATTGATCTACCCCTTCTCTATCACTCATTTGGTCTCAATCATCAAACACATACATTCTCAAATTCTCAATGAACAAGGAAATCACATGTGTAATGTGTTTGTCTTATTACCTAAGTAGTCTAAATTTGTGTATTATTGTCCATGAGATGAAAACAAATACAGGCACATAATGAAAGCATTAATAAATGTGCAGAAAAAATAGACCTCACAATCAAAAAACTTTATTTGATACTTACAAAAACACAAAAAGTTATTACATAATGATATTACAGAAATGTATCCTATCACTCTCTCCATAACTGCCCCTGGGGAGACAAATTTTACAATTGAAAACGTCACACAAATTGAGAACATGGCACTTACGCACACGTACAAACCATGAGTGGTAAGATTGAAGAACAGCAATTTGTTCCATAGTGGAATGGCCTCTCACTCAGCGTATGACTTGGAAGAGGTGGCAGCAGACGTCTCTGGCGTTTCCTCTCGTCTCTAGCAACATTTTTAACATCTTCTGGACTGCAGATTGACCCTTGGCCTCATCCTGGTCAGGCCACAGTCAGCCGTCAGGGACTGATGTGACAGCATTGCATTTGACGTGTAACCCGCCCCCTGGCGTAGAAATCCATTCAGCATTAGCCAGACGTGGGACATCCCTACTCTTCCCATTCACCTCTCCATCAGAACGTGTGCGTGCCCTGTGGGACGTCGGACTACTTGGGCGTTTGTCGACGGGACGCGTCACTCTCGGCATCCTGCTGAGTCAGTTAGGCTCATTGCACATGTCGACTGTGGTGTCATGTGTCTCGCTTGTCCCTCAATTAGCGGCCTGGTGGGTTCTTGGCCGCTAGGGGGCTGTTGTCGGCGTGGGGTAGCGCCCCACTGTCTGTGCTGACTTGAGACATCCCCCTCACCTGGGCTGCTACAGCGGACTCATGGCTGCCCGATCTTTTCGTCTTTCACTTTCTGGGTTGGTCCATGACGTCCAGTCTGCCGTGTTGGTTCTGGAGTCTGCACAATCCTCAAGTGTGGTCAAATGCCATATTCTCTCGCAAATGTCATTACATCTATATAATCAATTTACAGAAAAGAAAACAATGATGAGTAAAAAAAATCTTTGCTTAAGATATCTACTAATTTATTTATTTATTTTACTATGGACAAAAAGCAAAAAGCATTCCGTCTTCAGGCCATGAGTGGCCTAGCTGGATCATCCGACCGAAGTGTCATCCTCAAAGGATGGTGCGGATAGGAGGGGCGTGACGTCAGCACACTGCTCTCCCAATCGTTATGATAGTATTCTTGACCAAGCCACTACTATTCGGTCGAGTAGCTCCTCAATTGGCATCAAGAGGCTGAGTGCACCCCGAAAAATGGCAATAGAGCATATCAGCTGGATGGTCACCCATCCAAGTGCCAGCCACACCCAACAGCGCTTAACTTTGGTGATCTCACAGGAACCGGCGTATCCACTGCAGCAAGGCCGTTACCTTTTACTAAGGACGCAAATCCAAAAATAAATTTATTGACTGCTGTGCCCTGTTGACGTTGTATGGACATAAATTCTATCGTTGAGGCGTTCTTGTTTGTGTGTGCACGTGTTTTGGGTTAGTTTTTGGTTAGTTATGCTCCTGTCATGCTCACTAATTTTATGCTGCCGCTACCTCTATACCTCCACCAAACGTGCAGACTTCTTCCAATTCTAAATACTAACTTATTCTATTACTCCATGCCTTTGCTAATACTACCGAAGCGAAATTTCATGTATTTTATTCCTTGTACAAATCTCTTTTATTTTTTGATGTCCGGCTGCTGATGCTGAAGTGGTCAGGACGTGCGTCTACTCACTCAGGTGCTGGTTATTTGCCTGAAATCTTTGTAGTGGCACTTGTGATTATGTCACGTAATTATAAATAGTAAAATGATGCCTCCTGTCTCCTCTATCAGGATTGCTGGTTCTGAAATGAAACACAAGTATACTGCATTATGTATGTATACATTTTTTGTTTTCTAACCTGAGTCTCATCCATAGTCCATCATTTCGTTTCTGCTTCCTATTTCCGGGTCTGGAGTTCGCCACTCTACCGTTACTTGCACCTGTCCATGTTAATTTCCCATACGCAATGCTTTGCAGACGGCACTCGCATGATGCTGGTAAAGTTCCACCGCGAGACAGTCTACAACGCACGACAGGTGATGCCTCATAACAGTCCGAGACTAAGCGTCGACAAGAGCCCATTGCGTGGACCGCTAACACCATTCAAAATCAAGATGTAGATGCTTTATGGCACAACTTACCTGATTGACGTAGCAAGTGACGTACATCCGTCCCTCGGGTATTCTACAAGAAACCACGGAAAGTAAAAAGAAACCATTTCATTGGGCATGATGATACTTGTGAAGGCTTTTATATGGGAAGCACTTTTTGAAGCAAGCGACAATGTGGAAATGAGTTTGTTATGGTATCCTGTTTTTAAAATTCAGAGCGTAATAATTTTAATAATAGAATTAGGTCATTTCATTTGGATTCTTTTCAGGCCAATTAATGACTGAATTGTTAAGAGATGTAATTATGTGATAAAGATTGTTTTATTTTAGAGAAAACGCGCGCCCATTGTCAGATGATTAAATGCAATCCTGAAATCCAAAGAATTTAGTTTATAATTAACTGTGAAGCTTGCTAGTTTAGCTCTCTTGTTCTCAATGTAGTTTAAGATGCAACCGATGGCCACTTTCAAAGGTATCATTTAAGATATGTCGACACTTCCTATGGCATCAGGTGTTTGCAGAAAAGCACTTTGTCGAATATTATACAGTGTTTTCCATTTACTGTGGAAATTAAAGGTGCCTCACGTTCTTGTTATCGCATTTGAACGTCGCATCTTTTCCTCGTCCTTCCACTCCACCCCCTCACTTTTCCTCCCCCCCCCCCTCTCTATCCACACCCATCACAACCCTGTCTACCAAAAGGAACTTCAGCTCTTGCCGCATAATATCGCTCCAAAGACACGTGGTGAGCTTACTCGCTGCGTGCGTTCGGAAGACAGGGTAGCGAGGCCTGTAGACCTCTAAACCAACACGTCAAATGTGGTAGCAAAAAAATGGTTCAAATGGCTCTGAGTACTATGGGACTCAACTTATGAGGTCATCAGTCCCTTAGAACTTAGAACTACTTAAACCTAACTAACCCAAGGACATCACACACATCCATGCCCGAAGCAGGATTCGAACCTGCGACCGTAGCGGCCTCGCGGTTCCAGACTGAAGCGCCTAGAACATTTCGGCCACTCGGGCCGGCTAAATGTGGTAGCATTTCCTGAAACTGCGATTGTATGAGAATTATCGCCCACGTCATGTACTTGCTGAAATCACAGTCCGTACAATGTATAATTTATGAGTTACGTGTATACTATTAGAGCGAGGTGTAGTAACATTTAGGATCACCTGTAAAAATATTCTCTCGGAACTTTCAAGCAACAGCTTTACTCTATGTGGTTTCTTAATTATTTCTGTAAAACTTTGGTATGAATTAGGTAACTGCAGAACTGTTTTTCAAATTACATCTTTTTCTTTGGCAATTCCTGTTTGTTACAGGCACTAAACATGAGCAATATTCACTTGCAGGTCACACTAGTGTCGGAAGTAATTATTTTGTAAGGTGTCAGGCAAATCCAACACCTTCCATGAAAACCCTGACATGATAAGCAAATCCAGTAGTATGTCACATAGCTCCGAATAAATCGTGACATTAAATTAACCAAAGTAATACGAGTAACGAGTGAGCAAATGGAATACCACAGACTAACACAAGAATACCTAAATGCATGTCGTACCTTCCCACCGTGAGACAGACGCAGTTCCGAGGGGAGAAACGAGAACAGAAGCCGAGAGCAGAACCGTGTTAAGCTAGAAGGCCCTACGATAAGGGACGGACTGGACACCCACGTCACGAGCCTACCTCTAAGACTACCACCCGCACATTTTAGCGTGAGACTTTTTCGCGTCTCTGTTACGTCAAGGACCACCCCCCAGCCCATGATAAAAGCTAGAGCCCTCCAGAAAAACAGTATAGATCTTACGATAACACAAAAAGGGCCACTACCACCCGCAAGTTTTAGCGTGAGACTTTTTCGCATGTCTGTTACATTAGGACCACCCCCAGCCCATGTTAAAAGATAGAGCCCTCCAGAAGAACAGTATAGATCTTACGATAACACTAAAAGGACCATCCCAGCTGCAGGTTTTAGCCTGAGACTTTTTAGCGTCTCTGTTAAGTTGCAAACTTTAAAAACATTGCCCCACCACGAAAAGTATAACGTTTCTCATTGGATGGACAGAATATTTGTAGGCGGAGCTTAAGGTTAACATTGAGACCCTGATTGGTCAGATGAAAACACAGCCAGATAGGTTTTTTATACCAACTTCGGTAAATTGTAGTAAGGAGAAGTTAGGAGGGAGTTGCTTCCGAGATGGCGAGGTGAGCGGAGCTGTGCTGCCCGCTGCCGCCCTGACGCTGCCTAAACACCGACAAGGTAATGAACGCAAGTGATGCCGCATTTTTGAGCGCATAAGGCTTCACTCAGAACTGCAGAAGTCTCATCTGTTACACCTCCTTTCTGCGTAATACTAGTGTCGATCGTTAATTAAAACTCATGGTGTTCATTTTTGCCACTTGAAGAACAGATCTGAAACGCAATGATTTTTCTTTTATATAGTTATTGAGAAGCCACATCAGCCACTGTAATTTACGACAAGTGAGATAAATAATTAAAGATAATTGAGGGTCACTGTAGACCATTTTGATAGTTTTCTCTTTTGTGAAACTTAAATTAAACCTAGATTATAGATGTGATATGGCATAGGTCATCCTTCGATTCATTGTGGAAATTGGAAACCCATTCAGGGAATATTCGTTCACATTTCTGTTGAACTCAGTTGGTTTTTACCATCCTGTATTAAAACATTTCCTTTTATCAATAGTACAATTTATAAACAATGTTTTGTGAGTAGAATAAAATTTCCAGTGGTAAACTTAACTGCTTTTTCGACGTTATTTACCAGCTAACTAAAAATAGGAAAGCCTTGAACCCTTTCCACTAAATTTAGTTAGTATTAAGATTCTTTTACAGGGAGTGCAGTGGAGCTGACGCTGAGATTATTTAGTATTTGGTTATATCATCGCTAGTCTCACTGAACTCTTCTGAATTCTACATGTCATGTGTGATATGGCGCCTCCTTATCACCAACAGGTTCCAGGTTCAAACTAGTCAATTCCCTAAAAAACACATTCAGAGCGTCGTTGCGCGAAAGTGGTAGGGAGACACAAGATGTAGAACAAACAGACACCGCCATGAATGTTTAGAATTTCTTAATGGAGGTATACATCCCGAAAATCCTCTCAATGAGGTATTATCCAACGTCTAACTGAGATACTCACACCACGCTATTGCCTCGATGCCACTTAGTAGAGTGACGTGTCTCAGCCCGTGTAGAACAGCAATTAATTTTATCATGTATCTATGTGAATAACGTTTCAATGTTTAGGGCCCACTTGTCGCATTTAGGCCCCTGCTTTCCACAAATTGTCATTTATATTGTACGAATTTCTCCATAAACTACAGTTCCGTCAACGAACAATTTCAGAGAACTGCTAACTTAAGTTCTATGCCATTTACATATCTTCAAAGAGGTAGTGGTGCGATATGACAGTCTCTTGTAGCACTGAAAGAAGATTAGAGTGACCTTCTGAAACCTACACCACACGAATCATTGTTCACAAGGCGGAGTCAGATCATCTCTTTATTTACAGAATAAGAATAAAAACAAGATAAATTCTATAGCAACGAAAAAGTACCCGACTTTACTCGATTAAAATGCTAGTAGTGAACATGGTATAATTACTTCAGGGTAATACTGAGAACCTTTATGAAATAGAACGAACGAGTAAGGTAAGTGCAGGGAACGTTAGTGATGGATTTATTGAAAAGCTTTTGGAAGTAGGTTTGGTTTCGAAAGAATTCAGAGAGGCACTACTAGGAGTGTTAGCAAATATGTGAAGTCCACAGAACAGTTAATTTAGGAGCTGAAACGAAATTTCTTGGAAGAACAGCACGCTACTCTCCCGAATTCATAAGGAAATCGGTAATTGGGAAAGACTGTGGCGTAATTACACTACTGGCCATTAAAATTGCTACACGACGAAGAGGACATGCCACAGACGCGAAATTTAAATGACAGGACGACGATGCTGATATGTAAATGATTAGCTTTTCAGAGCATTCACGCAAGATTGGCTCCGGTGGTGACACCTAGAACGTACTGACATGAGGAAAGTTTCCAACTGATTTCTCCTACACAAACAGCAGTTAACTGACGTTGCCTGGTGAAACGTTATTGTGATGCCTTGTGCACGAAGGAGAAACGTGTACCATCACGTTTCCGACTTTGATAAAGGTCGGACAGTAGCCTATGGCGATTGCGGTTTATCGTATCGCGACACGACTGCTTGCGTTGGTCGAGATCCAATGACTGTTAGCAGAATATGGACTCGGTGGGTTCAGGAGGGTAATACGGAACGCCGTGCTGGATCCCAACGGCCTCTTATCACTGGCAGTCGAGATGACAGGCATCTTATGCGCACGGCTGTAACAGAGCGTGCAGCCATGTCTCGATACCTGAGTCTACAGATGGCGACTTTTGCAAGATAACAACCGTCTGCACGAACAGTTCGACGACGTTTGCAGCAGCATAGACTATCAGCTGCGAGACCATGGCTGCGATTACCCTTGACGCTGCATCACGGACAGGAGAGCCTGCGACGGTGTACTCAATGACGAACCTGGGTGCACGAATTTCAAAACGTCATTTTTTTCGGATGAATCCAGGTTCTGCTTACAGCATTATGATGGTCGCAGCCGTGTTTGGCGACATCGCGGTGAACGCACATTGGAAGCGTGTATTCGTCATCGCAATACTGGCGTATCACCTGACGTGATGGTATGGGGTGTCATTGGTTACACGTCTCGATCACCTCTTGTTCGCAATGGCGGCACTCTGAACAGTGGACGTTACATTTCAGATGTGTTACGACCCGTGGCTCTACCCTTCATTCGATCGCTGCGAAACCTTACATTTCAGCAGGATAATGCACGACCGCTTGTTGCAGGTCCTGTATGGGCCTTTCTGGATACAGAAAATGTTCGACTGCTTCCCTGGCGAGCTCATTCTCCAGATCTCTCATGAATCGAAAACACGTGGTCAATGTTGGCCGAGCAACTGGCTCCTCACAATACGCCAGTCACTACTCTTGATGAACTGTGGATTCGTGTTGAAGCTGCATGGGCAGCTGTACCTGTACACGCCATGCAAGCTCTGTTTGACTCAATGTCCAGGCGTATCAAGGCCCTTATTGCGGCCAGAGGTGGTTGTTCTGGCTACCCAAACTGCGTGAAAATGTAATCACATGTCAGTTCTAGTATAATGTATTTGTGCAATAAATACCCGTTTATCTTCTGCATTTCTTCTTGGTCTAGCAATTTTAATGGCCAGTAGCGTAATTTAGGAGTTGAGATGGAATTTCGTGGAAGAAAAACACTCTGCTCTCCCGAATTCACGAGGAAATCGGTTTTCGGGAAATACTGCGGCGTAATTATGTTTCTACTATCTTATGAGGTTCATGCGATTTCTTACAACCATCCTCCGTAATGCTTGGTGGTCCTTGTCCGCCAATACCCGAGATTTGCCAGGTCTTGGATTAGCTGTTATTGTTTCTTGGAGATTCCACTCCACAGTCACATCACCAACAGTGAACGTTGGCAGATTCGGAAGGGTTGAATTGCCGCTGATGGATTTATTATTCATGTAAATCTAACGAGTTGACCACGTTAGAAGACACTCACCCATCCTAACCGACCCATTGTGCTGTTACTGTTTCTCTACGGTCAAAACAATACTCCCCGCCTCCTTTTATACAGGCGGATTCTCCTCTCGTGAAATCTAGTGCTCGATTCCACATTCGATAGGGGTGCCCAGATACATTACTGGCCATTAAAATAGCTGCACCAAGAGGAAATGCAGATGATAAACTGGTATTCATTGGACACATATATTATACTACAACTGACATGTGACTACATTTTCACGCAATTTGGGTGCGTAGATCCTGTGAAATCAGTATCCATAACAGACACGTCTGGCCGTAATAACGGCCTTGATACGCCTGGCCATTAACTCAAACACAGCTTGGATGGCGTCTACAGGTACAGCAGCTCATGCAGCTTCAACACGATACCACAGTTCATCAAGAGTAGTGACTGGCGTATTGTGAGGAGCCAGTTGCTCGGCCAACATTGACCACGTGTTTTCGATTGGTGAGAGATCTGGAGAATGAGCTGGCCAGGGAAACAGTCGAACATTTTCTGTATGCAGAAAGGCCCATACAGGACCTGCAACATGCGGTCGTACATTATCTTGCTGAAATGTAGGGTTTCGCAGGGATCGAATGAAGGGTAGAGCCACGGGTCGTAACACATTTGAAATGTAGCGTCCACTGTTCAAAGTGCCGTCAATGCGAACAAGAGGTCACCGAGACGAGTAACCAATGCAACCCCATATCATCACGCCTGGTGATACGCCAGTATTGCGATGACGAAAACACGCTTCCGATGTGCGTTCTCCGCGATGTCGCCAAACATAGCTGCGACCATCATGATGTTGCAAACAGAACCTGTATTCATCCGAAAAAATGACGTTTTTCCATTCTTGCACCTAGGTTCGTCGTTGAGTAAACCATCGCAGGCGCTCCTGTCTGTGATGCAGCGTCTAGGGTAACCGCATCCATGGTATCCGACCTGATAGTTCACGCTGCTGCAAACGTCGTCGAACTGTTCTTGCAGATGGTTGTTGTCTTGCAAATGTCCCCATCTGTTGACTGAGGGATAGAGACGTGGCTGCACGATCCGTTACAACCACGCAGACAAGATGCCTTTCATCCCGACTGCTAGTAATCCGCGGCCGTTGGGATCCAGCACGGCGTTCCGTATTACCCTCCTGAACCCACCGATTCCATATTCTGCTAACAGTCATTGGATCTCGACCAAAGCAAGCAACAGTGAAGTGATACGATAAACCGCAATCGCGATAGGCTACAATCCGTCCTTTATCAAAGTCGGAAACGTGATGGTACGCATTTCTCCTCCTTACACGAGGCATCACAATAACGTTTCACCGGGTAACGCCGGTTAATTGCTGTTTGTGTATGAGAAATCAGTTGGAAACTTTCCTCATGTCAGCACGTTTTAGGTGTCGCCACCGGCACCAACCTTGCGTGAATGCTCTGAAAAGTTAATCATTTGCATATCACAGCATCTTCTTCCTGTCGGTTAAATTTCGCGTCTGTAGCACGTCATCTTCGTGGTGTAGCAATTTTAATGGCCAGTAGTGTACTTTGGAGCAGTTAATGTTCTTCATAATAAATATACTCTAAGGCCAAGTGGTACTGTCTCAGTAGGGTCAAGCAGACTATGTCTATGATTAGGTAACTAATGTGCTGGAGGGTGGCGTTATTTCGTCGCATCGTAATTTAAGGAGGGTTAACATTATAGAGTGTTATCTGTCTCATTACATCATAGGCAAGGAAACTTGATTCGTTCAGTATTCAAGACCCAACAGTAAAACACGCACACCCGGCTTTAAGTCGATACTTTGTGGATGAGTGAAGCCTGACGGGTGTCGCATAACGATTATTACGTGTTTCCGGTAATGAAGAACGTGTAAGGAGTCCTCTAGTGGCCACGTGCATTACAGCATGTTCGCTAACGTGTTGACGGCCTCCACAGCTGGCGGTATATTAAGGCATGAGCGCGTCAGACTATGGTGGTTGATTTCCCCTGGGGCAGGGAATTCCCCGGGGCGGCCACGTGGCGTGCATCCTAGGACCTCAAAGTCACACCGAGAACATGGAAGGCTAGTGTGCTTGTGGCGACGGTTCTCTTTCGAGATGATAGCGATTTGGTTGGCTACGCAAGAAATCATTTAACAGTTAGAATGAAAACTGAATATTACTATCAGGAATACTCAGGATACGACAGATTGTTCCTCTTATCAAGTGAATTACTATGTGATTGCAATGTGTACCGTTGTTAATGTGATACTTAATTCTGAGTTCCAAATACATAGCGAATGAACGACGCTGACGAAATTGTTCAAGACGTGTACGAGTGGAGTATATAATCCTGTTGTATAATAGATACGTTTCAGCGGAGGACAACGGGAGAGATGTAACTCAGAGAATAGGAGAGCAGTATACGCAGTTCTATGCAGTTAACATCTCGCTATTGTATGTAATTGTATAATACGAAGAAGTAAGAAGGAATTGTTCTTAACTGCTGTGTCAAGTACTGCGATATCTTATGTGACTTCGTCTGTTCGCTGTCACACCTAAAAACTTAAACCAAGTGGCCCCTGTTAGCGAATACCAGACCTCATCCCGATTCATTAAGGTATCGAGTTCCTGTGTATAAAACAGCTTCAAACGTCTGATTACTTTGCAAATCAGTTAATGTGTTAACTGTTTGCAAATAGGTATGTGAAAACTTTCTACCTGAAGACGCAAAAGCCTAATTATGTTGAATTATTCACCCATATACTAACGTAAACTGGAAACAAAAACTGTTAATAAATTAAACCGTCGTGCCTGATGTTGATGCTTTACTGCTTTAACGACCAACTTTTAGTAAGTGATTAACTGTCTTACTTTCTTTTGCGGAGCTGTAAGCAAGAAAATAATTTGAATATGTTTGAAATTATGTTTAAAGTTTGTTGCACACTGCTAAGTGCTCTCATTATCCAAGACTGAAAAAGGGCAGTCTACCTTTAAATTTACATAATTACTCTGCAATTCACAATTAGGAGCCCAGTAGAAGGTTCATCGAACAACCTTCAAGCTGTTTCTCTATCGTTCCAACCCCAAAAAGATCGCGGGGAAAACAAAGCACTTAAATCTTTATGTGCGACTTCTAATGTCTCTTATTTAATTATGATGATCATTCCTCCTTACGTAGGTGAAGGCCAAAAAAATATTTTCGTACTCTGTGGAGAAAGCTGATGATTGAAACTTCACGAGAACATCCTGCTCCAACGAAAAAGCCTCTCTTTTAATAACTATCGCCAGAATTCACGTATCATATTCGTGGGTCTCTCTCTCCCGTATTTCTCCTACACCAAGGATACCTACTTCTAAGTTACGCATGTCGGCAGTTGTTCGTCTTCTATGGTGAACGAATTTCGGAAAACCGTACTTACTAAATCTGCTTTAGTGGCACTGTCATCAGTAGTATCATCATTGTTCTCGCTCAGTCACGGTATTGATTATGTCTCTCTGCTGGTGTACTTTACATACGACCAGAATCTCTTTGGATTTACGGCCAGATTTCTAGTCATTCATTGTCGAAAGTGTTAAAAGGGTCTCACATTGAAGTTTGCGCTACATTTCGAGTTTCTATAAAACTTCGCCAGTCTTCAGGATTTTGCAATTTTTTAAATTTGGTCCGCTTTTTTTCTTGCTTCTGCAACAGTGTTATGACCTGTTTTGTGGTGTACCATGGGAGATCGGAACTATCTCTTAAGAATTTATTTGGTATATGTCTCTCAATATCCGTCGATACTAATTCTTTGAATTTAAACTACATCTGGTCTACGCTTACATATTCAGATTGGAAGGGGTGAAGACTGTGTCTTATGAAGGCTTCAAGCGAATTTTTGCCTTTTTTTAAATACATGTTTTGCGTTAATTTTCTGTTCACTCCGCAAGAACCTTGTGATCTTTAATCCCTACATTCGTCATGTTGTTCCCTATTTGTTCAGGATTATTTGTTCCTAATAGGTCACGTATATCTTCGGCACCCTTTATTTTTCCAGTGGGTTCTGTACTAATTGTTCAAAACTATTTTTATGAGAACGCATTTAGAACGGATTGGGATGCCGTGTTTTGCTCATCTCCGACTTTAAACACGTATTTACGCCAAATTATAGCGGGTAGGTTGAAGTTACCAACAACTATAACTTTATGAGTGGGGTACATATTTAAAGTGGGACTCAAATTTTCTTTTAACTGTTCAGCAACTGTATCATCTGAGTCGGTGAGCAGCTTGGTAAAAGGAACCAATTATTAATTTATTTCGGTTTTCAGGTATAACCTCTACCCATACTAACTCACAGGAACCATGTACTTCGATTTCACTTTCTGAACACGGTTAGGACCTTTGTAATAATTTCGGCTGTACTTATTTCCGGTTTCAGTCAGCAATGCGTATGTATAACGATTTGAGCTACAGTGTTTTCTATTAGCACTGAAAGCTCTGTGTCTTTTCCAAAACAGCTATGACAATTTACAACTAAAATACCGATTGTTCCTAGGTCTCCTTCCCTGCATCTGTCAAAGTGGTTCAGATGGCTCTGAGCACTATGGGACTTAACATCAGTACCCTAGAACTTAGAACTACTTAAACCTAACTAACCTAAGGACATCACACAACACCCAGCCATCAAGAGGCAGAGAAAATCCCTGTCCCCGCCGGGAATCGAACCCGGGAACCCGGGCGTGGGAAGCGAGGTACGCTACCGCACGACCACGAGATGCGGGCCCTGCAACTTTCCTGCACCCTTTTAGACAGACACTCTTTCTGTTGTTTCCCGAGAACATATAACGTAAAAAGACGTCCAGTCCGCTCCACACAGCACCCGGAAGCCATGCACCGGCTTCATGCTTGTAGTGGGCTGCTGATCTATTAAGCGGAACCCAGAAACGCACCATCCCATGGCGGTAGTAGAGGAATTTGCAGCTTACACAGTGGCACAGTTGTCTACATCATTGATTCAGATCTTCCACTTGGCTCTGTACTCAAGGATCACATTCGGATCTATCGACGATGCTACAGATAGCGAGCTTCGCCTTCATTTCGCAAGCAACACCGACAGTTTTTAGTACTTCAGCTAACAACCCGAAACTAGAGAGAATCTCTTCTCATCCAAAGCGATACAAGTCGTTAGTTCCGACATGGGCCACCACCTGTAGCTGGCTGCACCCTGTGCTCTTCAAGGGATCCAGAAACACCCTTTCCAAACCTGAAACGACTCCTCCTGGTATTCACACAGAGGATACAATGAATTTTTACCCCTCCTTGGCGGCAACATCCCTAAGGGGCCCCACTATCCGCCTAACGATGGAACTCCCAACTATCAGTAAACACACCCTCTGTCAATTCCCAGACCTACTGCGCCAAGATACTTCCTCTGGAACAGGGCGACTGACTTCAGCTGGCCCACGGGACTTCGTCAGCCACAGATTGCCCCAAAATCTGTTCTTCAGACGAACTACGGCAACCCTCCGATCGGCCCCTAGGAAAGTCTTTCGCTGCCTGCCTCTCCTTGGAGCGGCCACAGTAGTGGACCCCTCAGTGGATATTTGGGATGTGCTGGACGTACCCCGGATTGCAATGTCTGTCCTCCCACAATGAGGCTCACTGCATTAGCCTCAAGTTCTGTGACCGAAGCCAACACCACCTTAGGCTGTGTGCGAAGGGTAACGAACTCTGCCGGCCGAAGTAGCCGTGCTGTTCTAGGCGCGAGACCGCTACGGTCGCAGGTTCGAATCTTGCCTCGGGCATGGATGTGTGTGATGTCCTTAGGTTAGTTAGGTTTAACTAGTTCTACTTTTTATGGGACTAATGACACCAGGAGTTGAGTCCCATAGTGCTCAAAGCCATTTGAAGCATAAAGAACTCTGCTCATTCTGAACACAGCAATCACGTTCCCTATCCATACCAAAGACGGCAAACAGTAGACTACACAGTAATTGGAATGCTACGCTGTGCCTAGTAAGCACACGGACACGCAAGAAATTACGGAAATCAACTAGTACCCCTACAGGTAATTGACCGTAAGTCGCTCTTGTTTGAAGTTCATAAATATAGTTCACAGCAAACGGTGTATTCTTCTTATCTGCAGCGGGAACAGAAGTCGAACTCTGACGCTGACGGTCTGAGTAATTTGCCATCACTTGGGAGGGCTAGTTTTTCAGGCATCTCAAGGCTTATGACAACGATTTTGATAATCGCCAGCGACCTGTTTATGTACATTTCCTTACAACTATCATCACCATTAATCATGACTACTATAACTACAACAATAATTAATTAAAAATAATTTGACGGGATGGAGGTATGAAAAAGCAGTTTTTCACGACGACGTTCTAGCAAAGGATTCAAACACTTTAACACTCATAGGAAGACCTCTTTCACATCTGGCAAAATCAAGTGAAGAATATTGGAATGCACCGAAGTATAGCATCCACGACAAACGCGATATTTCTCCACGATCTGCTACGATGGAGTCCCTTTGGTCAGGGATATGCGGAACCAGAAGACACCACACTTTTTAATTCTGCTGTCCGTAAGCGTAACTCACGTTGTAGCTATAGAACCCAAAAACTCACTCATTTACTTTCCGTGACAAATGATCGCCTCGTACTAGATTACTGATTCGGGTATTTATGAATGAAAACATGCACGACACTGTTATAATATCCTAATCAGCTACTCTCCAGATGTAGAATTTTTAGATGATGACTAAATTTAAAATCAGAGAGTGGGGCTCTCAACAGTGTGATACTTTTCTCTATTATTTAAGTGGACACAAAATTTAAACGCATCACGCGAGAATTACGCGATGATTCCAATAATTCGACGGGCGACAGAACTTCCTCCAGTTGGTGTGATAGCGGAGATTTTTCTTTCTCCTTGAGGTTTTACGCATTGAACCATGAGGAAAGACAGATTTTTAGTTTACCCAGGAAATCAGCTAAATTTGTTTTTCTTGAAACGGGCTCAGTCCGGAACCACGCTGCTGCTACGGTCGCAGGTTCGAGTCCTGCCTCGGGCATGGATGTGTGTGATGTCCTTAGGTTAGTTAGGTTTAAGTAGTTCTACGTCTAGAGGACTGATGACCCCAGGTGTTAAGTCCCATAGTGCTTAGAGCCATATGAACCGTCTTGAAACAGGTAAAGTCGAATTTATCGAATATGTTATTGGCCAAGAATTGCCATAACGTATAAAGAGAGAGAAACATTTGCCTTTTGTCTGGGTTTTCAGTCGTTGAATTTTCCAAACAAAATTAGTGACAGCTAATGTGAAAGAGAAGTAATGAAAGGCAGTACCTAATATCAAGTAATGCTTTCAAATGAATTTAGTTTTAATTTAATTATTAGTGAAAATTGTTATTAAAATCAAACGTTTTCTTAGGTTTTAAGGTAATTACAGAATAAGTAACAGTTTTGGGGAAGTGGTTTCTACATATGAGCACGCCTGTAACAGAACTCGAATATAAAAAAATAGTAATTGATTTATCTAGTAACTTGATGCCATTCAGTGACAGTTCTCGAACTAAGACAATTCTCAAAAAATGAAAAATACCGAAACGGCTTTGCGTTACTACTCGTAATGATCATCTGAGCTACGTTACGTAACAGGAAATGTCTTCTCGCCCCTCTGACGGAAGACGAGCGAAATTTTCTTGTCAGAAGCAGGAACGGGAAATTATCGGCTTGCTGTTCATTAACCTGTTAACAGACAGTCGGATTTTCTGTGCCGAGCTTAGTGTGTAAGTGTTTTTTATTGCTTTTGTCAAACATTAGCTGTAACCGTGAGCAGTTAAAATACGCATACAAATCGGTTTTAGTGATTAATTCCATATAATACAGAGTACAGTATGATTGAAGAAATGACTGAAAAAACTTCACTGAATTTTCGGGTTGAAGAGATATGGATTATGTAGAAAGAGCACAATGAGTAGCCATGGCAGTTGAAACTAACATGGGATGGCTTTTACTTTTAGCGCCACATAGGAAATTACAATAAAGGTTGATGGAAGAAATTTTATGAGTCTGTGTACTTCTTCGACGATAGACTCATAATCACTTGAATGTGGCCTAGGGCAGAAACCGGGCTTGCTCTAAAATAAAAGTTAAACATGTGCTGTTTCATTATTGCAAGAAATTTCACGGCACCCAATATCTTATCGTTCGAAACCTATAGTTAAGAATTTTTTTTTCATCTGCAGCCGTCGATGGTTCTGAAAACGACATTTAGTAGGTGAGGGGCACCACGTGGACAAAATATAATGGTTTTAGAAAATGTGATGAACAATTGGTTGTTGAAACAGTTCAGTTTACTCCACATGAAAATTCAATCTTTCGAACCGATATGGTTTCATCTGACATGCAGCCCACGAGTACATCCCTGTGAAATCGAGAATAGGAAAAAATTTCAATATAATGGAAGCCTCAAAAAGCATTATTGCGTAAAATGCTTTCCACATAAAAACAGTAGTGGAAATAGTGAAGATGATAGATGCATAGAAGCAATTAACTTACCAACTACACAAAGTTAAAACTCATCCTGTGCAAGACGTGCACGCGTAGTTAAAAAGTAAATTGAAGGATTTATACTGAAGTGAATGACGGGCGATATTTGAGTGTTGTCATAAACATTTTGAGCGAAATGAACTGCAATGTTGGGGGAGCACTTGTGAAAAACTGTAGTTTTCAACCCGTTACAGCATTCAGATTTACTGATAAAGTAGGCGAAGAAATTTTTCAAAAATTGTGCATTAATTGAAAAATTTAGTCCTAAGCACTATACCAAAGGTAAGATGTTTCTAGCTCAAATATTTATAGTAGTATTACATACGGCTTCCGGCAACATTTCTTTGTGCTCCCTGACTTATTATGCTGTTGGAATAATTTGCCGGATAAATCTTACATCTCTCATATCAGTAAGTGGATAAATTTCCCTTCGATGGGTAAAAGAGCCGCAGTAATTTGCTCCTTACGTAATTCAATTTCCAGTATCCACCACAGATTTTTCTCGGAAGCACTAATCCCAAACGAAATTATCTGTTACCAGTTCGTGTCTTTATTTTATTTATTTACTTATTTAACATGATCTTATTAGGACCATCAGACCCTCTCTTACATCGGACCAGTGTTTCACACATACATTACATTTTTTTACGTTATAGTTACCAAGGAAATTACTATTTTAAAATGACAGATACAGGCTGTTTAAAAAATGACAGGTATATTTGAAACAGCAATACAAACTAAACGAGCAGCGATAGAAATAAACCGTTTGTTGCAATATGCTTGAGACAACAGTACATTTTCAGGCAGACAAACTTTCGAAATTACAGTAGTTACAATTGTCAACAACAGATGGCGCTGCGGTCTGGGAAACTCTATAGTACGATATTTTCCACATATCCACCATGCGTATCAATAATATGGCGTAGTCTCTTAATGAAATTACCCGAAACCTTTGACAACGTGTCTGGCTTCACATGCAGATGAGATGTACTGCTTCAGCTGCTCAATTGTTTCTGGATTCTGGCGGTACACCTGGTCTTTCAAGTGTCCCCACAGAAAGAAGTCACAGGGGTTCATGTCTGGCGAATAGGGAGGCCAATCCACGCCGCCTCCTGTATGTTTCGGATAGCCCAAAGCAATCACACGATCATTGAAATATTGATTCAGGAAATTAAAGACGTCGGCCGTGCGATGTGGCCGGGCACCATCTTGCATAAACCACGAGGTGTTCGCAGTGTCGTCCAAGACAGTTTGTACCGCCACAAATTCACGAAGAATGTCCAGATAGCTTGATGCAGTAATCGTTTCGGATCTGAAAAATGGGCCAATGATTCCTTTGGAAGAAATGGTGGCCCAGACCAGTACTTTTTGAGGATGCAGGGACGATGGGACTGCAACATGGGGCTTTTCGGTTCCCCATATGCGCCAGTTCTGTTTATTGACGAAGCCGTCCAGGTAAAAATAAGCTTCGTCAGTAAACCAAATGCTGCCCACATGCATATCGCCGTCATCAATCCTGTGCACTATATCGTTAGCGAATGTCTCTCGTGCAGCAATGGTAGGGGCGCTGACGGTTTGCCACGTTTGAATTTTGTATGGATAGAGGTGTAAACTCTGGCGCATAAGACGATACGTGGACGTTGGCGTCATTTGGACCGCAGCTGGAACACGCTGAACGGAAACCCGAGGCCGCTGTTGGATCACCTGCTGCACTAGCTGCGCTTTGCCCTCTGTGGTTGCCGTACGCGGTCGCCCTACCTTTCCAGCACGTTCATCCGTCACGTTCCCAGTTCGTTGAAATTTTTCAAACATCCTTTATTGTATCGCTTTTCGGTCCTTTGGTTACATTAAACCTCCGTTGAAAAATTCGTCTTGTTGCAACAACACTCTGTTCTAGGCGCTGGAATTCCAACACCAGAAAAGTCGTCTGTTCTAAGGAATAAACCAAGTTGTCTACAGCACACTTGCACGTTGTGAACAGCACACGCTTACAGCAGAAAGACGGCGTACAGAATGGCGCACCCACAGACTGCGTTGTATTCTATATCTTTCACATCACTTGCAGCGCCATCTGTTGTTGAAAATTGTAACTACTGTAATTTCGAAAGTTTGTCCGCCTGAAAATGTACTGTTGTCCCAAGCATATTGCAACAAACGGTGTATTTCTATCGCTGCTCGTTTAGTTTTTATTGCCGTTTCAAGTATACCGGTCATTTTTGTAACACCCTGTAGAATACAAATGATTTGGGTGTCCATATTGACAACGTAATAAATAGTCCTGACTATGTACAAATAAAGTTAATACTGGCAATATCTCTACTACCGTTATTGCTCCCAATAATAATGATTTTACTAACAATAATAACCACAATGACAATAATAACAAGGGTGATATTGGTAGATATAAAAAGCACTTATAGATGTAGGAAATACATGTTTTCTGGTATAGTAAGATCTGGGGAAGGAAATTTAAGGAGACTGCACCAGTTCTTAATGCTGGGAAAGGAAGATCTGCTTGCAATGAAGAACATACAGGGATAGCGGGGGTGTGCAGGGACAATGATAATCATTATTGTTGCATTAGTAGAAACGTCATTTCCGGTCTTCTGAAGCAGGAGATGAAATTCAATTGTGTAATACAGTGCAGGAAGTTATTCCAGACTCGGGTTCCTATTTCTGAAAATAACTTCGGGAAAGTGGCCTGTACGATGAGGTGGGACAGAAAGGATTCTGTTCTGAAGGGAATGAGTGTTTCAGCCCTGTTATTCAGACAAGAGCGTTAAGGGCGAGGGACAGTGTTCGTTGATAATACGGCAAAGAAGACACAGTTACGTAAATGTCCGCTTCTGTCTGCTTGCAGCTACGTTAGCTGTACATACGACGTTGAATTGTTGTCAAAGAACCGAACATCATACATAGAACGAACACAAGCATTCATAAACACTTCCATGCGCCGTGACCTTTCTGAGAAAAACTTTGGAATATTGTATCATTCTAATCAGTAACTGGAAGTGGAAGTGTCTGTACAAGCTTTTTTTAAGATAGAGATGTCTTCTTGCACATTGCAGTTATGTGCTCAGTCCAATTTAGATTTTCATCTATTATTACTCATAGACTCTTCGATCAGCAGAGGTTCATATTTGCCTAATTTAGGACTAACGAGGCGCCGGCCGGTGTGGCCGTGCGGTTCTAGGCGCTTCATTCTGGAACTGCGTGACCGCTACGGTCGCAGGTTCGAATCCTGCTTCGGGCATGGATGTGTGTGATGTCCTTAGGTTAGTTAGGTTTAAGTAGTTCTAAGTTCTAGGGGACTAATGACCACAGATGTTAAGTCCCATAGTGCTCAGAGTCATTTGAACCAACTAAAGAGGCTAGAGTATACCGATATTTCGGGCTAATGAGAATGACCAACCTGTACCTCTTGGGTTTCGTGTGGGTTGAGCTTTAACGCTATATACTGCGCCCGTTTTGACAGTGCACAAGGTCGGTATTGAAATTCTTGACAGCTGTCTTGAGGTTTATTGTTTTTGCAATTAGAAACAACTGCAGCTGTCTTAACGTGCATTGTTTTTGCATTTAGGTACAACTGGAGGTCATCAGGGTACAAGTGGTATTTGTACAATGAAAAGAGCCCTGCAGAAAGTCTGATTCGATACCATCTGCCTCCACTGTGACCTTCTCGTGCCGAACGTGACGCGTAGTGATTATATTGTCCCATCAGTTTATATGCTTTCACAGAGAGTATATTTTCGAGCCTTCTGTCATCGCTTATAGCCGACAGAGAATGGTGTCATCTGTATTCAAGTTCACTTCATATAAGATCTCGCTCCACACCATCTACTATTGCTCAAATGATACCTGGTGAATTTCCTGGGAGAAGTGTCTGCAGTAATATGTCGACGTAGATCGGCCATGTGCGAAAGACGGCATGTTTATTTTCACTGCAATATTTGTCGGCGTGGCATATACGGTAGTTGGTGGATCGAATGAGTAGTGAGATATTCTGGCAGAGTCCACTAGTATGTTATTTCCAAAAGTATAGCATCTCTTTTTTTATGCCTCAAACGTGGCGAAATACCTATTTTCGGTACTCAGGTCAGCCAAAAAACATTTCCTCACATCCCCATTCAAATACTACAATTTTTCATGTTCCCGGCAAAATTGCACAGGCGAATGACGCTGTGGAAAACACGTGTGCCCTGAAGCACTGCGTGCACTATATGGCGGCCTCGGTCCGTGAACGAGAAGCGTATATCGGCGTTTCTGTTGGCTGTCATTTCAGTGAGGCGGAGGAGCTCATATCCGGCGCGGACCTAGAGACACTAATAAAGCTGTACTGGCGCCAGCACACCTGCGGCCAACCGCGCCAGGGCAGCGGCTGGAAATGGAATGCGTTGCGAGCGCCGAAATTTTGCTCGTGAGACAGTTATAACGGTATGTACAAAGCGCAGCAGCTGCGCAGGAGCGCTGTAAGAAATGGAAGCAACTAGTCTCGACAATACCTTCGTCCTGCACTCTTAACTTTACGTTGTATTATGTGAATCAAGTTTCGTAGAGGTTTGAAATTACTAGTGAAATTTGTCGGAAGTTGCTAAGTGTTCTCATCCTCAAACACTGGATGAATAAAGACCGGACATTTACGCTGCCTCAAGACGGACATACACTACTGGCCATTAACATTGCCACACCACGAAGATGACGTGCTACTGAAGCGAAATTTAACCGACAGGATGAAGATGCTGTGATATGCAAATGATTAGCTTTTCAGAGCATTCATACAAGGTTGGCGCTGGTGGCGACACCTACAACGTGCTGACATGAGGAAACTTTCCAACCGATTTCTCATACACAAACAGCAGTTGACCGGCGTTGCCCGGTTAAATGTTGTTGTGATGCCTCGTGTAAGGAGGAGAAATGCGTACCATCACGTTTCCGACTTTGATAAAGGTCGGATTGTAGCCTGTCACGATTGCGGTTTATCGTATCACGACATTATTCGAGATCCAATGACTGT
Organism: Schistocerca gregaria; assembly: GCF_023897955.1. Taxonomy (NCBI): domain Eukaryota; kingdom Metazoa; phylum Arthropoda; class Insecta; order Orthoptera; family Acrididae; genus Schistocerca; species Schistocerca gregaria. The sequence goes on from NC_064925.1 coordinate 434,440,794, forward strand.
TAGCAGAATATGGAGTCGGTGGGTTCAGGAGGGTAATACAGAACGCCGTGCTTGATCGCAACGGCCTCTTATCAATGGCAGTCGAGATGACAGGCATCTTATCCGCACGGCTGTAACAGATCGTGCAGCCACGTCTCGATACCTGAGTTAACAGATGGCGACTTTTGCAAGACAACAACCATCTGCACGCACAGTTCGACGACGTTTGCAGCAGCATGGACTATCAGCTGCGAGACCATGGCTGCGATTTCCCTTGACGCTGCATCACGGACAGGAGCGCCTGCGATGGTGTACTCAATGACGAACCTGGGTGCACGAATTTCAAAACGTAATTTTTTTCGTATGAATCCAGGTTCTATTTACAGCATCATGATGGTCGCATTCGTGTTGGGCGATATCGCGGTGAACGCACATTGGAAGCGTGTTTTCGCTATCGCCATACTGGCGTATCACCCGGCGTGATGGTATGGGGTGCCATTGGTTACACATCTCGGTCACCTCTTGTTCGCACTGACGGCAATTTGAACAGTGGACGTTACATTTCAGACGTGTTACAACCCGTGGCTCTACCGTTCATTTGATGCCTAAGAAACCCTACATTTCAGCAGGATCATGCACAACCGCATGTTGCAGGCTCTGTACAGGCCTTTTTGGATACAGAAAATGTTCGATTGCTGATCTGACCAGCACATTCTCCGCATCTCTCACCAACTGAAAACGTCTGGTCCATGGTGGCCTAGCAGCTGGCTCGTCACAATACGCCAGTCACTAGTCTTTATGAACTGTGGTATCGTGTTGAAGCTGCGTGGGCAGCTGTACCTGTACACGCCATCCAAACTCTGTTTGACTCAATGCCCAGGCGTATGAAGGCCGTTGTTACGGCCAGAGGTGGTTGTTCTGGCTACTGATTTCTCACGATCTATGCACCCAAATTGCGTGAAAATGTAATCACGTGTCAGTTCTAGTATAATATATTTGTCCAATGAATACCCGTTTATCATCTGCATTTCTTCTTGGTGTAGCAATTTTAATGGCCAGTTGTGTAGTTCCTAACTGTTATACTTGTTCTGCTTTGTTTGGTTTTTAACAGAAGATTATACCTTTTTATGAGTAGATAAGCAACCTCTGACTGGAATTTGGTTCTGGGTTGCTTAGTAATATAGATAATGAGTGTATCTGAGTCTTACACGCTACTCTAACGAAGGCAACTACAGATGTTTAAAAAATTTGGAAACGCCTCGAGAAATGCATGATTGAACATAAATGCAGAAACTAGCCGAGTCTGTACGTTGCGGTGATGTGGCGGACCAGGGACGGCAATGGTGCAATGTCGTCAACACTTTTCAAAAGTCAGTCGTGCTCCAAACAGTGTTGTATGCAGCTGTGAGTGCATTACGCCATGGTTAAGTGACTTTGAAAGTGGGCAGATTGCTGGTGCTCGTTTGGTGGCTGCTTCCGTAACCAAGGGTGCCGAAGTGTTTGGTGTTTCAAGAGGCTCCATACTGAAATTTTTACCGTGTACAATGAAGGCCTTCACATGTACCATGGACCTTGCCGTTGGTGGGGACGTTTGCGTGCCTCAATGAGACAGATGGCCGTACCGTAGGTGCTACCACAACGGAGGGGTACCTGTTGAGAGGTCAGACAAATGTGTGGTTCCTGAAGAGGGGCAGCAGCCTTTTCAGTAGTTGCAGGGGCAACAGTTTGGATGATTGGTTGATCTGGCCTTGTAACACTAACCAAAACGGCCTTGCTGTGCTTGTACTGCGAGCGGCTGAAAGCAAGGGGAAACTACAGCCGTAATTTTTCCCGAGGGAACGCAACTTTACTGTATGGTTAGGATGTATTGAATAGAATTGGGGGGAAGAGAAATTTATGGCACAACTTGACTAGAAGAAGGGATAGCTTGGTAGGACATTTTCTAAGGCATCAAGGGATCACCAATTTAGTATTGGAGGGCAGCGTGGAGGGTAAAAATCTTAGAGGGAGACCAAGAGATGATACACTAAGCAGATTCATAAGGATGTAGGTTGCAGTAGGCAGTGGGAGATTAAGAAGCTTGCACAGGATAGAGTAACACGGAGAGCTGCATCAAACCGGTCACTGAACTGAAGACCACAACAACAGTAACATTGAAGGCTGAAAAATTATCATGCGCTAAGTCGCAAGGCTGATGATGATGATGTGTTGTGTGATCGTCACGGACGCACGTTTAAGAGAATTATGACGACAATAAGAGGACGACAACTGCAAAAGTACCTGCGAAATTGAATGTCGCATTTGTGAACAGTGTCAGCACCAAAACAACATGAAACGAGCTCCAGAAGGAGGTAGTTTCGGCTCGAACTGGAATTCCAGAGAAACTCATCAGCGATTTAAATAGTCATAACGGGAAAACATAATGACTAAGCCATAAAACTCGGACAATGGAGTAATGGGAGAAAGTCGTTTGGTTAAATTGGTTTTGTTGCACACCATTTTCAACCACTGGATGAATGTACGTCCCAAGAGTGAAACATGGTGAGGGTCCGGTGATGATTTGTGCACTGTTTTTTTTTCAGAAAAAATGTTACAAGATTTCCTTGTATACCATACAGGAAATGTATTTATTCAGTTCCAGGCGACTAGGAGCTGTTTTGAACGGCAACGGTTTACCTGTTCCGTATTAGGCACGGTAAAGTGTTGAATTTTTCGTGTTTTCATATTTTTGTCCACCTCCTGTATCTAACCTTACGAATCTCAGCCTTGACTGCATCATCTAACAGGTTTATACGTCTAGCTCGGATCTAAATATCACATAGACGCTCGGCGTTTGCTTTCTAACCATCCCTCGTTGATAGTAGTTGGCTTTAAGGCGGCAACAGGTGTTCTGGGTCAGTTGGTGATGTCTGTAGGCTGGATCTGTTCCTGTCGATGAAACGGAAATGTCGGCAACTAATGAAACGCAACTGGAGCTAGAACAGGAATTACTACTCGCCGAGATGGGCGCTGCTATTTATCCGCGACTGATGCAATGACGTCCATATGTACTCTTATATCTCAGAAGAGGGAAGTATTTCTAAGTGTTAGCACCGATCAGGAGGAAGAATCCGACTACTGGAAGGCATCGGAGTAGAAATATAAATAGTGCCGAGGTTACGAGTGCTATTTGTGTGGCGAATGATTGGAAAGGCGCCTGGCGTGATGAGTGCCTCCATGGTGGCGCATTCTGGTTATATTGCTGTGTATGATATGACTGCGTACACAGCAGGTATGCACCTTAAAAATAGTTTTGCATCATCCCAGTTCCTAGAACTCCTGAAGATAAAGTTGACTGTGGATACTGTATCGCAGACACAGTCCCTATGACTGTTCTGAGATGTTACTAAACCCGCACAAAGATGAAAAAAATAGTGAGCAGTGAATATTAGACGGAGGGAGTCCGAGTACACGGCTCGTGTTGTCCGTAGTTCAACCATGTCTAGACTGTCAGTACTGCGGTTCGATCGCATCTGCAGTGTTATTTTGTGACAGGAAGGGCTCTCAACAAAGGAAGTGTCCAGGCGTCTCTGAGTGAACCAAACCGATGTTGTTAGGACATGGAGGCGATAGACAGGAACTGTAGTTGATGTGCCTCGCTCAGGCCGCCCAAGGGCTACAACTGCAGTGGATGACCGTTACCTACGGATTATGGCTCGGAGGAACCCTGACAGCAACGTCACCATAATCAATAATGCTTTTCGTGCAGCAACAGGGCGTCGTGTTACGACTCAAATTGTGCGCAATAGGCTGCATGATGCGCTATCTCACACCTTACGTCAGTGGCGAGGTCCATCTTTGCAACCACAACACCATGCAGCGCGGTACAGATGGGCCCAGCAACATGACGAATTGACCGCTCAAGATTGGCATAACGTTCTCTTCACCGATCGAGTGTCGCGCCTCCAAGCAGACAATCGTAGGAGACGTGTTTGGAGAAACCCGGTCAGGCTGAACGCCTTGGACACCCTGTCCAGTGAGTGCAGCAAGTTTGAGGTTCCCTGCTGTTTTAGGGTGGCATTATGTGGGGCCGACGTACGCCGCTGGTGGTCATGGAAGGTGCCATAAGGGTTGTACAATACGTGACAGCCATCCTCCGACCGACAGTGCAACAATATCGGCAGCATATTGGCAAGGCATTCGTCTTCATGGAAGACAATTGGTGCCCCTATCGTGCACATCTTGTGAATGACTTCCTTCAGGATAACGACATCGCTCGACAAGAGCGGCTAGCATGTTCTCCAGACATGAACCCTATCTTACACGCCTGGGATAGATTGAAAAGGGCTGTTTATGGACGACATGACCCACCAACTACTCTGAGGGATCTACGCCGAATCCCCTTTGAGGTGTGGGATAATCTGGACCAACAGTGTCTTGATGAACTTGCAGATAGGATGCCACGACGAATACAGGCATGAATCAATGCAAGAAGACGTGCTACTGGGTATTAGGGGTACCGGTGTGTACAGCTCTGAAGGTCTCGCTGTATGGTGGTACAACATGCATTGTTTAGCTTTCATGAGCAATAAAAAGGGCGGAAAAGATTATTATGTTGATCTCTATTCCAATATTCTGTACAGGTTGCGGAACTCTCGGAAACGAGGTGATGGAGTACATTTTTTGATGTGTGTATAATAGGAGAGTTTTTGTGATGGGTATTGATATTCGTGTGTGTTTTCATAATTGCATGCCACGTCGCAAGTCTATTTGGCAATGCGAACAGGGCGAGGGCTTTCCAGTTCTTCTAAACCGTTTTTCTTGTCTGAAGCGCATACTCGACTTTTTTGTTGGTCAAAAATGTCACGTTAACTATTTGCCAGTAAGACGACAGTCCTTTAAACTAAGCATAACTTATTACTGCAAGAGACTAATGTAGGGATTTTAGCCGTAAATAGTGAAGAAGAAGCTACCTTGAAGGATTACACTGCCGCTGTTCCGCAGAAATACCATTATGTGTTGAATTCGCCTAAGAGAAGAAGATTAAATTTTCACTACTTTTATCAACACACATCTGTCGGTTTCATTACTTGAGTCACATTTTGTTAACTGGTTCATTAAATAACTCATAGAGTGTCTTGTTTGGTCTTATTTCTCCTGAGCCCACGTGACTCACAGCTAACTAGTTAGTTACCATATTATCTTCCTTGTTCACGAAGTAAGTGCTTTGCCTTGAAATATTTCAAGTAGATTACTTCTGAGTTTGTAATGCAGCGCCTATCACGACATCACAAACTGCACTAGAGCGAGGCGCGCAGGTAGCGTGTGGACTGAAGCTCGATCTGTCTTGGCATTGTTCGGTCCTTCTCGAACGTACCCGGCACAGTGCGGCATTTCATTTAGTACTATTCTGCAGTGTCTATGTTTTACAGTGTACTACGAAATGTACACGTCTGAAGGAACACATATTGTTAAAATCTACAGCTGTATGAAATAGAATAAATGTATTCGTAATTGGGCATGCTGCAGTAGATAAAACGGTTAGGATATCTCCTTACATAATGTGGGAAATCTGGATTCGAGCCAAGTCAGGCATAGATTTTCATGTGTCACCGTGCAGCTGAAGGCTAGTCGTGTTTCCAGTCATGAAAACATTTCTTCTGTTTGATTTAGTGTTGTGGTGTGGAATTATTCAGTCATCATGACTGTGTTCGTCTGGCAGCATCGTGTTGTCAGTGCCGTTTACCCTTCGCTATTTGTCTGTGATACAAAGGACGGTTACAGGTCCAATGCAATGGCTGTTTGTGCGATCTGTTGTCGCAAGCCTTTAAAAATAAATGGGAATGACAGGAGAGGGGAATGAGACTTCTCAGTATCTGTTACGCAGTTGTGCAATCAATGCCTACTGCAGATTTGCTATGAAACAGTACCATGAAGAAAGAACTTAAAGATTGAGTTGCCAATGAAAGAGCAAAAGATCAGAGCGATCGACAGAATAGATTCGTTGTTTTGTTAGTCAAGAAACACTGTGCACTAAATTTGTAGGCATGGAACACGTGATGAAATTAGTGATGCGAGTAGTAGAACTTCTGAAGCTGCACGCTTTATTTCACGATCAGGTGCAAAAGTACGGGATTGAATGGAAAATATTAAGACTTCATATACTACTGAAAGCTGCGTTGATTTCGTCATGGGGCAGGCCTGTTTTCGAAACGGTCTTCTGTTTCAGTTGAAAGTTCGCCTGTGAAAGTACAAATGTAACTGACTGATTTGCAGAGTAATTCCCTTTTAAAGGCAAGTCCTTTTACGTTAAAACTGTACAGGACGTTTATATTGATTACCTCATATAGAGTTTTTACGTCTCCAAAATAAGGTTGTAAAGGTGCTAAAAATATTTAGTCAATGTACAAGAGCCAAAGACCTTCTTTCGATTACAAAACCAAAAAAAAATCCCAATTACAAGGCAGCCTCAGTTCGAAAACTGGGAGATTATCCGTGTCTGCCTGTATGCTGACTGTACCAGATACGAACAACGCCGAGGAGCTAAAGAATGTGGTACCTAGTGCCGCAACACGATGTGGCATAGACTCCACTAATGTCTAAAGTACTTCTGGACGGAATTGACACCACGAATCCTGCAAGACTGTCCATAAAACTGTAAGAGTTCGAGAGAGTTGAAATCTCTTCTGAACAGCAGGTTTCAAGGCATCATAGATATGTTCAATCACGTTCATGTCTGGGGTGATTGGTGACCAGCGGAAGTGTTTAAACTCTGTAGAGTGTTCCTGGAGCCACTCTGTAGCAATTGTGGTGTCTGGGTGTTGCATTGTCCTTCTGTAATTGCCCAAGTTCGTCGGAATGCACGATGGACATAAATGGATGTAGGTGATCAATCAGGATGCTTACTTACATGTCACCTGCTAGAGTCGTATCTAGAGGTATCAGGGGTCTCATATTATTGCAATTGCACAAGTCCCGCAAGATTACACAGCCTCCACCAGCTTGAACAGTCCCCTGGTGAAATGGATTCATGAGGCTGTCTCCATACCCGTACAAGTCCATTCACTCGATAAAATTTTAAACTAGACTCGTCCGACCATGCAACATGTTACCAGTCATCAACAGCCCAATGTCGGTGTTGACGGGTCCAGGCGAGGCGTAAAGCTTTGTCTCGTGCAGTCAAGGGCTCCGAAAGCCCATATCGATTGCGTTCCGATGAATGGTTTACACGCTGTCACCACTCTGACACTTGCTAATGGCCCAACATTGAAATCTATAGCAATTGGCGGAAGGGATGTAGTTCTCTCACGTTAAAGATTCTCTTCAGTCATCGTTGGTCCCATTCTTGCAGGATATTTTTCCGGCCTCAGCGGAACGTATATTCGATGTTTTACCAGATTACTTATATTCAAGGTACACTCGTGAAATGGTCGTACGGGAGACTCTCCACTTCATCGCTACCTCGGAGATACTGTGTCCCATCTCTCGGGCGCCGACTATAACGCCACTTTCAAACTCACTTCAATCTTGATAACCCGTCGTTGTAGCAGCAGTAATCGATCTAACAACTGCACCAGACACTTAATGTGTTATATAGGCGTTGCCGACCACAGAGCCGTATTCTGCCTGTAACATATCTCCGTATTTGTTCTAGTATGCATAAACCAGTTTATTTGGCGGTTCAGTGAATATTATATTTACAGCATGTGAAAGATAATTAAATATTACTGAAAATTTGTTTTCTTTGTGATCTGTGTAGCTAGAAAGTGCGAAACAGATACCGTGTCTAATGCAGTGTGCCTATATTGCCATCTAAATGCAGCATGTTCGTAGTTTCCCCCACTTTCCTCTCCTCCCTGTCAAACAGAATGGAATAACGGTGGGGCAGTGGGGGAAGTGTGCCGCCAGGCTGAGCCGTATGGTATGTGATCCAGGGTATGGCTCACGAACTCTTTGCCACCCCTGGTGTAATGCTTTGTGAACTACTGTGCCAAGCAGGTGACTTGAGCTCCTTACTCTGTTCTCTTGTGTGAAAAATGGCATTGCTGTGGCCACATCATGTTCATTTTCCTAGTACACAATCAGGAATTTGTTACGTTGAAACAGGTATGTAACATTTTGGGGAATAATTAGACTTTGTAAAGTGGATGTTTTTCGTACAATGTCGTTGTTACTGACAACAAAGCCCTGCAAAACGTAATTATACTAGACCAACAGCCATTATATTGATATTGTTTTATTAGTCGACCAAGTTCGACATTCCAATCTCATTTTCAAGCCTGTCCCATGAATGACACCAAGTAGCACTGTTGTCTGTATAAGACAAAGCACTAATACTCATATCTAGTTCCATATACATCCGAACTTCAAGAGCATGTGTGATGAGCGCACATACTCATGACATTCAGGTATCTACAGAAGCAGATACGAGTATCGGTAGATGAACGAGTGGTACTTGGTGTCAATCATGCGACAGGCCTGAAGATGTCGTAACTAGAACTTTGAAACTGGTTGCCTAATAAAGCAATATATACGAAGTGTGATGAACAAGCGTGCACTGATCTAAACGTAATTTGAGACCAAATCTGGAGTTCATAGTCATGGATTTTGATGAGCTGTAGGTACCTTCCAGAGAGTCGTGTCCAGGGTACCTGGTTAACAGCTGTTCACGCGACGGTCTCTTTAGATATCGACAGAATATCTGTTGAAGTTTTATACGTGTCGCCTGTTTGCGTAAAGTTAAATAGGTTTCAACCGAGCGTGCGTAGTGGCCGGCGGTGTGGCCGAGCGGTTATAGGCGCTTCAGTCTGAAACCGCGCGACAGCTACGGTCGGAGGTTAGAATCCTGCCTTGGGCATGGATGTGTGTGATGTCCTTAGGTTAGTCAGGTATACGTAGTTCTAAGTTCTAGAGGACTGATGACCTCAGATGTTAAGTCCCATTGAGCTCAGAGCCATTTGAACCGTGCCTAGTGCACGGATTACGATTCATCTACATCTACATCTAAGCAAGCCACCCAACGGTGTGTGGTGGAGGGCACTTTACATCGCACTGTCATTACCTCCCTTTCCTGTTCCAGTCGCGTATGGTTCGCGGGAAGAATGACTGCCGGAAAGCCTCCGTGCGCTCTCGAATCTCTCTAACTTTACATTCGTGATCTCCTCGGGAGGTATAAGTAGGGGGAAGCAATATATTCGATACCTCATCCAGAAACGCACCCTCTCGAAACAGCAAGCTACACCGCCTCTCTTGCAGAGTCTGCCACTTGAGCTTACTAAACATCTCCGTAACGCTATCACGGTTACCAAATAACCCTGTGACGAAACGCGCCGCTCTTCTTTGGATTTTCTCTATCTCCTCCGTCAACCCCACCTGGTACGGATCCCACACTGATGAGCAATACTGAAGTTCAGGTCGAACGAGTGTTTTGTAAGCCACCTCCATTGCTGATGGACTACATTTTCTAAGGACTCTCCCAATGAATATCAACCTGGCACCCACCTTACGAACATTTAATTTTATATGATCATTCCACTTCAAATCGCTCCGTTCGCATACTCCAGATATTTTACAGAAGTAACTGCTACCACGGCTATTACGCTGGCAGCACGGGTTGAAACACTACTCGGATATCTATATTTACATTTATCGCACAGTATAACGTTAAATAGTACATTTCACGCAAAATTATTAAAAATAATCATTTCTGCCTATTAATTTCATTAATAAATCGGTAACCACAGCGCACTTTCGTCAAATATATACTCCAGTTGTGGTTCGTAGTTTCAATTCCAATTTTTTTAACGGCTGCAAACAGCTCTCATGGCAGACGACGTATTAGCAGATGCGGCAGAATTGCAGATACTAGCGAAAGTACTCATCCTTACTGATCAATCTGTCCGCCAGTACAGTTGATGTACAGCAGTTTCTTTGCGCAAATAGGGGCGGATTAGTCACTCTTTCTCAGCACAGTAAGCTGCGCCAGGAAAGTTATTTCCTTTCGTTTTCTTAATTATGCAAGAGCCATCCAGGAAATTTGGTCGGATTGTTAAAAAAGAATTGACGAGATGTCTCACAAATTGCAGAATGTGACAATGACCTCCAAGAAATTAGAGATGTTCACAAAAATACTATACGAATAATTTTTAAAATCTTCCGTATGTGAGACAAGAAATATTTTTTTTAGATTATTGATTCGTGGGGAAGATAACTTCATCAGACAGTTCACGGTCAAATCACTGTACATCAAAGAAAAGTAAGGACTGTCACCGTAAACATACCGCATACAAAATCAATCCTCTTAACCAGCCCAAACACGATTATTTTAACAGGTTCATTAAAGTTTTCGCGAAACTATTCAAAATGCTCCGAACTTGCTAAAGACTAAAAAAAAAGACACCACGAGGAAAGATTCCTTAAAAATACAGTCTTTAATTTTTTGTCAGTTTAGCGCTACTGGCTTCACAGGGATGATCAAGTATTCATGATGCGCATCGAACTTGATCTAAGAAAGAACATTCGGTTTGAATTCACGGGAATTGTGTTTTTCGGTATCGTTTCTGAAATAATTCCATGTGTCTGTAAAGCAGTAGCTTTTTATTTAATAAACTTGTTGTAGCTGGGATTCACAGTCATAAAATATTTTTTGAAGGACATTATCTTTAGGCCAGTGACTTGTAAGTTTTTATTTCACTTTTGCAATTTCAGCCTTAGGCCATTATCAAGTGCTGGTATTATGGCTTTAAACTTACATTACGTTGACATGGCTTAAAACCATAATATCAGTACATGATAATGGCCTAAGGCCTAAATTGCAATAGTGTAATGAAAACTTATAACAGTCTCTGGCGTAAAGATGAAGTCCTTCAAAAAAAAAAAAAAAAATTTTTTTCATTAGCGTGGTGCTCTACGAATCTGTGTTTCGGTTTCAACTGCAACAACCACCATCCGTATTTCGGTTCTAGAACAGCAAGCGATGCAAGCGTTAACGAGGCGGTTCTATAATCCATTCTGTAACAGACTCATTTGAAAAAAGTTCGGTGTAATGACTGGTTTGTTAATGAAACTGCTACGGCAAAAACGACTACCGCACTTTGAATAATTTTGTCCGACGTATAATATTTAATGGTGTTATGTACGATGAAACTCATCAAAGAGTAAAGGGGCGATATTTCAACCCATTAGGCCATGGCCGCGGACATTATTTCTTGCGCTACGCTCAGTTGGTCGAAACATAACTAAAGTTACAGGTATAGAAGGTACGCATAGAACTCCAACATCGATTTTCATGGAAAATAGGGGCCATCCCAAGAAAAGCCGCTAGCCAGACATTCAGCACACGTCCCCCTAAAACATACCTCTGTCTTTGAGAGCAACCATTGCCGCAGTTTCCTCTTCAGCTCCTAGGCAGTTATTTCGCTACTGGCATCGCAGTCACAATGTGCTCGCAACTTCCATTAACAGCTCTGTGAAGGATACGAAATTCCTCTTCTAAACTCGAACTCGTTTCATCAGAGTACTGGCCGGGTGAAGACTGGGCGACATAATTACATTCCACGAATTCTATGAAGGTGAGACAACGGCACTCTTTCACGTGGCATATTGTTGAGAACCCTTTTGGGATCTCCAGACTCGAGCTTCGGTCAAATTGAGATATTTGAACCACTATCAGCTAATCACTTTTTCCAGTATTCTGGCCTTGCACGCAGTGTGATTGCCGATCCCAGCGGAATGCACGCCATTATCACACACTCCACGTAACTTAGATCGTGGTGGAGTCAACCGTCTCTTTACTACGCGTTCCAGATAAGTGCACACCTGTGTCCAATAAACACTTACGTGACCTTCCATCGACCAAACTACGCCGCTGCACACGTTACATTGTGCTAAGAGCATGAGGGAGTCGTTTAACGACAAGTTACCCTTGGCATTCGCTGTCTTTCTATCAGTCCACTATCCTGTCAACAAATCGTCCCCGATGTCCTATTATTCCACATTTACTACACTGCTGCTTACGCAAAACTCACCATATGTGGCCTGACCGTCCGCAATGCTAACGTTTGACATTAGCATCACTTCCCGTCACCTCATATATCTTGACTCTAACTTACCTTATCCTGTCCACGTAACACTCGATGGTCTTACCCAATTTTTTAGATGCGCAGTTTCATTGATCCTGTTAATACCTGTAACTATTCTTCCTCCTATACCGCTGTAATAAGCCTGTCCTCAAAACTTCAAGCGACTCTGCATTCCTCCTGAGACACAATATGTGTTCACAAGTCCCTCTAAACGTAACTTGGTCAAATGTGACAGTTGTTCCTCCGAGCAACATCCTGGGTTCGCTGCTGTCAGCCGATTGTCTACAAACACTAAGATGAAACTTCCTGGTAGATTAAAACTGTGTGCCGGATCGAGACTCGAACTCGAGACCTTTGCCTTTCGCGGGCAAGTGCTCTGCCATCTGAGACACCCAAGCACGAACCACGCCCCGTCCTCACAGCTTTACTTCTGCCAGTACCTCGTCTCCTACTTTCCGAACTTTACAGAAGCTGTCCTGCGAACTTTGCAGAACTAGCACTCCTAGAAGAAAGATTATTGCGGAGACATGGCTTAGCCACAGCCTGGGGGGTATTTCCAGAACGATATTTTTACTCTGCAGTGGAGTGTGCGCTGATATGAAACTTCCTGGTAGATTAAAACTGGGTGCCGGACCGAGACTCGAACTCGGGACCTTTGCTTTTCGCGGGCAAGTGCTCTAAGGCTGTGAGGACGGGGTGTGAGTCGTATTTGGGCAGCTCTGATGGTAGAGCAAGTTCTGCTAGTTCTACAAGGTTCGCAAGAGAGCTTCTGCGAAGTTTGGAAAGTAGGAGGCGAGGTACTGGCGGAAGTAAAGCTGTGAAGACGGGGCGTGAGTCGCGCTTGGGTACCCTGATGGTAGAGCACTAGCCCGCGAAAGGCAAAGGTCCCAAGTTCGAATCTCGGTCCGGCACACAGTTTTAATCTGCCAGGAAGTTTCATATCAGCGCACCTCCACTGCAAAGTGAAAATCTCAGTCTGGAAATAGTAACATATACTCTCCTGATTTGCTTGAAAAAAGAGAAACTAGGGTTGTTGTAATGATCTCTAGTATGGGTATTGACCTGCTGGGAGATGGTCTGTCCTCTCTTAATGCCTCTTCAAGTCTGTTATCTGCCCCCATTTGTGCCATTTGTTCTAGCACAGCCCGTACTGCCTCCGTAGTGTTAGCCTCCATTACTCTGGTTTTCTCACGCTGAAGCCTGCGTCTACAACAATAGGAAGAATACAACAGGAGAGGACTTAAAATCAGCGATACACATTTTTCTACAGACGTTAACAATGTGTCTTCCCAGGCTTCTACTTACAAAACAGATGGCCGCAGTAAACTGGACGCAAGGACCTCTATGCCCAGCAAATTACTCTTGGCGCGAACCTGTTTCAGTTTCATATGTCACCTAAATCGTTGACTCAATCCATCTTTACAAGTCGTACCTTGCAACTACGATTTGACACTATCAACAGAATCGCACGGAAAAAATTGAAAAACAGTTCAGTCTCACTCATCGTACTGCGGTAACGGCGCTAATCGGTGTCCCACGTCATCTTCCGCTGTCACTGGCTATTTTCTGACACCAAATGTAAAAATGTCATGGCTGTAGATGCCATTAAATGCCAGAATGTCACCGAATAGCGTGAGCAGGACGGTGAGTTATATAATAAGAGTTCCCTGGTAATGGTGGAACCAGAAGAGCGCATGTAGCACTACTTGCTTTATTTCAGCAGGCTGTTCCACTTGTGAGCAATTGTCTATTCTTAGGTGCTCCACACTTCTGTCCTGCCAATCTTCTTCTGATAGACCTTTCCCTTCCATGGCTTTCGCCACAGTTCCCCTCCACATTGCCCTCAGCTTCCCTCGACTCCTTCTCCTTGGCTGAGACCAGTTGAGCAAACACTGCAGGCACCTTTGGTCCATCCGCCAGATGTCTTCACACCATCTCAATTCTAGACCATCAGTCCCATCTGTGACTGGCTCCATAGCATCCGTTTCCATTCTAACATATCCATCTGTCAGTCTATCCAAGAGTGTCACTCTCGTACTCCACCGTAAATCGTCCATTTCGACAGTCTCAATTTTCCTCCTTTTTGTCTCGTTCAGTGCCCAATACTCCGAGCCATATATTAGTTTGCTTTCAACCAAGGCACGTAGCAATATTTTCTTCGTTTGTTTAGATATGTTCCTATTTGAAATGGAAAGTAGGCAAGGACTTCGGGTCAGATTATTGTAGGTAATATCAACAGCGCCAGAAAATGTTATAACTGGAGTAGGATGCGTCATGAATAGGAAGGTATGGGAAAGAAGTGAACAATTCAGTGAGAGGTTCTTCCAGTCAGAATCGACAGCAAACCAACACCGACCACGATATTTGAGGTATACATGCCAACGTCGCAAGCTGAAGATGAAAACATAGAGAAAGTATAAGTAGATATTGAATGGGTAGTACAGTACATTAAGGGAGATGAAAATCTAAACGTCATGGGGTACTGGAATGCAGTTATGGAGGAAGAAGTAGAAGGAAAGGTTACAGGAGAATAGTGGCTTGGGACAAGGATTGACAGAGGAGAAAGACTAATCGAGTTCTGTAATAAATTTCAGCTAGTAATAGGGATACTCTGTTCTAGAATCACAACAGGAGAGGGTATCCTTGGAGAAGATCGAGTGATACGGGAAGATTTCAGTTAGATTGCATCATGGTCAGACACAGATTCCGAAATCAGGGTTGGGTTGTTTTGGGGGTGGAGACTAAACAGCGAGGTCATCGGTATCATCGACTTAGGGAAGGAGGGGGAAGGAAGTGGGCCGTGCCCTTTTCAAGGGAACCATCCCGGCATTTGTATGAAGCGATTTAGGCATATCACGGAAAACCTAAATCAGGATGGCAGGACGCGGGATTGAACCGTCTTCCTCCCGAATGCGAGTCCAGTGTGCTAACCACTGAGCCACGCCACCTCGCTCGGTCCCGAAATTAGATACTGGATTGTAAGTGGTACCCAGACTCAGATCACCATGTAGTAGTGATGAAGACTAGGCTGAAGTTCAAGAGATTAGTCCGAAATAATCAATAAATGGAATACAGAAGTACTAAGGAATAACGAGATACGCTTGAAGTCCTCTAAGGCTATG
This sequence comes from Schistocerca gregaria, assembly GCF_023897955.1. Classification (NCBI taxonomy): domain Eukaryota; kingdom Metazoa; phylum Arthropoda; class Insecta; order Orthoptera; family Acrididae; genus Schistocerca; species Schistocerca gregaria. The sequence continues at coordinate 434,455,954 of NC_064925.1, forward strand.
GATACAGCAATAAGGAATAGCTCTGTAGGCAGCACAGTTGAAGAGGAATGGACATCCCTAAAAATGGAGATAAGAGAAGTTGGAAACCAAAACATAGGTACAAAGAAGGTAATCGCAAAGAAACCGCGGGTAACAGAAGAAATACTTCAACTGATCGATGAAGAAGGAAGTACAGAAATGTAGAGGGAATTTCAGAATTACAGAAATGTAAGTCGTTGAGGAATGAAATAAATAGGAAGTTCAGGGTAGCTAAGACGAAATGGTGTAAAATGCGAAGAAATTGAAAAACAAATGATTGTCCGAAGGACTGCCTCAGCATACAGGAAAGTCAAAACAACCTACGGTGACATTAAAAGCAACGGTGATAACATTAAGAGTGCAACGGTAATTGCGGATAGGTGGAGATTGGTTCAAATGGCTCTGAGCACTATGGGACTCGACTGCTGTGGTCATTAGTCCCCTAGAACTTAGAACTACTTAAACCTAACTAACCTAAGGACATCACACACATCCATGCCCGAGGCATGATTCGAACCTGCGACCGTAGCAGTCCCACGGTTCCGGACTGCGCGCCTAGAACCGCGAGACCACCGCGGCCGGCGATAGGTGGAGAGAGTACATTGAAGTCCTCTATGAGGGGAAGATTTGGCTGCGGTGATAGAAGACGAAACGGGTGTCTGTCTAGAAGAGATGAAGGATCTAGTATTAGAATCAAATTTAAGAGAGTTGTGGAGAACTTAAGATCAGATAAGGCAGAAAATATAGACAACATTCCATTAGAAATCCTAAAGACATCGGGGGAAGTGGCAACAAAACGACTATTCACGTTGGTGTGAGAATGTATGAGTCTGGCGACATACCATCTGACTTTCGGAAAAATATCATGCAAACAATTCCGCAGACTGCAAGATTTGACAGTGCGAGAATTATCGCACAATCAGCGTAAGAGCTCATGCAGAGAAGTTGCCCACAAGAATAACATATAGAAGGATGGAAAAAACATTGAGAATGTGCTAGATGATGATCAGTTTGGCTTTAGAAATGGAAAGGGCACAAGAGAGGGCTATTTTGATCTTGCAGTTGGTAATGGAAGCAAGACTAAAGAAAAATCAGACACATTCATAGGATTTGTCGTCCTGGAAAAAGCGTTCGACAATGTAAAATGGTGCTAGATGTTCGAAATTTTGAGAAAAATAGGGATAGGCTATAGGGAGAGAAGGGTAATACACAATATGTACAAGAGCCAAGAGCGAATAGTAAGAGTGGATGACCAAGAACGTAGTATTCGGGTTAAAAAGGGTGTAAGACGGGGATGTAGTCTTTCGCCCCAACTGTTCAATCTGTACACCGAAGAAACAGTGACGGAAATAAAAGAAAGGTTCAGAGGTGGAATTAAAATTCAAGGCGAGACGATATCAGTGATACGATCTGCTGACGATATTGCTAGCGTGAGTGAAAGTGAAGAAGAATTACATGACATGGCGTGTGGCAGGAGCCAGGCATGTCTGTAGACGGACAGTTGACTGGATGCAGGTAACCCAACCCAGGATTCCTTGGAGACGCCAAGATGATGGATGTTGTCATCCTAGAGACTGTCATATCTTGGTGTCACCTTGAGCCCTACTTCCATTAAATCTAGCAGTGGCTCGTAGACAAGTAGCTAGATGATGATGCGGTTACTTCAGATCGAAGCTGGTCCATATGGAGGGTGTCTCGGCATTGACAGTAGTCACAGACGAAGAACTGCTAGGATCCTGGAGAGTGTTCACAGTAATGTTGCTCTGACTATCTTCTTTGTGCCAGTGACACATCTTCGGTCACATACGAGGGTAAGTCAACTATTATCCGCAAAGTAGTTATAAAATTTTATTGTAATCAAATAGGAAACTTACAAGACATTAATTTTTGGACATAGGCTCCTTGCGTTTCAACGCACTTGGTCCATTTTTGTACAAGCTTCCTGATGCCCTCATAAAAGAAGGTTCTCGGTGGGGCTGCGACCTGCTTCGTCTGAGACAAATTGGCGGCCTTTTAATGCCTGTTTGAGTGGACCAAACAAGTGGTAGTAAGAACGGGCAAGGTCGGGACTATCTGGAGGGTGTCCAGTACTTCAAATTTGAGTTTCTGGGGCGTTTCACCGGTCCGGGCAGCAGTATGCGAACGGGCATTGTCGTGCATCAACACAACACCTTTTGACAGAAATCCTCGGCGTTTGCTTCGAATTGCAGGCTTTAGACTGACAGTAAGCATCTCACTGTAACGTACGCTGTTTATTGTTGTGTCCCTTTCACAATAATGTTCCAGTACTGGACCTTTTGCTTCCCAAAAAACCGTAAGCATCAGTTTTCCTGCGGACGGTTCGGTCGTGAACTTTTTCTTACACGGCGAATTTAGATTTTTCCATTCCATATTCTGTCGTTTACTCTCAGGCTCATAATGATGGGTCCATGTTTCGTCACCAGTAATGATCCTGTCTAAGACGTTGTCCCCTTCGTTACCATAGTGATCCAAATGTTTTTTGCAGATGTCCATGTGGGTCTGTTTGTGCAGCTGTGTGAGTTGTTTTGCTATCCTTTCTGCACAAACTTTATGAACCCCAAGTCTGTTGTGGATGATTTCGGAGGCAGAACCGCCACTAATTTGCACACGATGTGCCACTTCGTCAGTAGTTAATCGTCTGTCTGACAAAATCATTTCATGTGAACGCTCAATGGTTTCTTCATTTGTGGCTGTAAACGGTCGTCCGGCTCTTTAGTCGTGCGTAACACTTGTGCGACCATTTCGGAATTTTTCAATCCATTCGTAGAGACTCAGTTGTGGAAAAACACTGATCCTGTACCGTACCGAAAGTCTTTGATGAATTTCGGCCTCTGATACGCCTTCCGACCACAAAAAAAGTATCACTACCATGATTAACAGCACGGCAGCGATAACGAAACTAACCTAGCAGCTTGAAAATTGCAAAGATGTAACAACAATTAAACAAAGCATGCGTCATCAACTTAAAACGACAGTATTACCAAAATAAACAAAAACAGAACTTAATTGCGCATAATAATTGATTTACCCTCTTAGTTAACCACGACAGCCAAGTGTTGGGTCGCAGCATTAGAAAACTCGTCTCGTCACTGCAGTGAAATGGGGTGTTGCACCATGCTGTCCCCAGCTCCGGCAGCAGCATTTAGTAGCAGCTCGCTGTTGTGTTGTCTTCACGGAAGGGTACTGCTGCAAGATAAACAATATCTCTTATACATTTCATTTATTGTTGGTTATTTTACCGACGACAATGATAAAGGGAACCTATATGTTTTTAGGAACAGAAAAAGAATAAGTTCGGCATATACTGCAGACGAAAGTCCAACATCCTTTTGCCTAGATCACAAGTTTTGTTACAAACTTTCGATCTAGGCAATAGAGAGTTGTAAAAGCATATTAGACTCTTAGATACAGAAGATCGCCACTTGCCTCCACTGAAGACGCCATATAATCATAATATAGTGTAGAATTAGTACCAAAAACTGCTCCTCCTTCAGGGTTCCTTACAACAGCAGTCCGAAAGACACTAAATGTTTTGGGAAAAAATAGGATGTTGGTGTAATATCTGAGAAAATTTGAAATATTGTACGGAGACAAACGACAGAAACAGTACGCTAGATTCTAAGGTTGCTGCGAAACCACAACAATTTGAGCACTGACTGTGAGCACAATTTTTTTTTATGTTGTACAGTGGTGAGAAAAACATTATGCCTCCCCACACTATAACACCTGAACCACCAGAACGATCATGTTCGACAATGCTGTACGTACCCTAGTGTGACGTGAGGTGGGAATACGTATAATACGTAGGAATATTGTCAAAAATGATAGTCCAGGAATTACGGTCTGAAGAGGCACGATGCTGCATAAGTGTATTGACGTCGATATTTTTTTAACACTATACGCTCACCAATCATTGTTACTGCGACACTGCTCTCCTTCCCCACGTACGTACTTTTCAGGCCTGCCTTTAGCCCTAACTTCATTTTTATGGATCGCAATGCGCGGCCGCTTCGAACAGCGCAATTGGAGGAGCTCTTGAAACTGGGAGATATTCGCGGAGTGGATTGACCTTACCTTTCCCCCCAATTAAATCGCATCGAACATATGTAGACTGCTTTGAGAAGATGTACTGCGCCACGTCTACACCCAGCAACAACCTTCCAGCAGTTGTCAACTGGGGGCTGTTGGAGGAATAGAACGCCCTACCACAGCAACTCCTTACCAGTTTTCTTGCCAGCATGGCATGCATTGCCACCCGTGGTGATCACACACCTGGTTGAGAATCGTGTCCCGCCTATTGTAATGTAATGGGGATTTTGGGTTATTTGGAGGAAGAGACCGCCGGCCACGGTGGTCGAGCGGTTCTAGGCGCTTCAGTCCGGAACCGCGCCACCGCTACGGTAGCAGGTTAGAATCCTGCCTCAGGCATGGATGTGTGTGATCTCCTTAGGTTAGTTAGGTTTAAGTAGTTCTAAGTTCTAGGGGACTGATGACCTCAGATGTTAAGTCCCATAGTGCTTAGAGCCATTTGAACCATTTGAGGAATAGACCAAACAGCTAGGTCATCGGTCTCATTGGATTAGGGAAGGACGGGGAAGTAAGTCGGCCGTGCCCTTTCAGAGAAACCATCCCGGCATTTGCCTAGAGCGATTTAGGAAAATCACGGAAAACTTAAATCATGATGGCCGGACACAAGATTGACCCGTCGTCCTCCCGAATGCGAGTCCAGCGTGCTAACCACTGCGCTCGGTGTGATGGGGATTACCATAAATCTTGGTGACTTGAATGTAATCATAGTCTTTGAATAAAAGTGCCATTTCTGTTAGTTTCATTGGGTACTTCATTCAGTGACCTTTTGTACGAGGTTGAGTCAAAAGAAAACCTAAAATTTGTAATAACAAATCGAAATTTCGCACCGTTATCCTGTAAGTTGGTAAGCGTGCTTCAAACGGCGTAAATAATGGCCTGTAGGTGGCAGCATAGTGCAGATGCACACATACCGTCGCAGTATCAGTATAAAGATGGCCACCCCACTTGCGACTTGCACCAGGGAAGAACAGCGTTCTATTATTCGGTTTTTGCGTAGTGAAGGTGTCAAACTTATTGAAATTCATCGACAAATCAAGGTTCAGTACGGTGTTGCATGTTTGTCACAGCAGCAAGTCTACGAATGGAGTAGGATGTTTGCAAATGGTGTGACTTCAGTGGAAGATGTTTCTCGCCAGGCCAGGCACAACGAGTTGTGACCCCACAGAACATTGCAGCAGCTGAAACCATAGAGGAGGAAAACCGCCGAGAGACACTGAATGACATTTGCAGCATGTTTACAGATTAGTCATGGGTCAGTACACCACACTTTGCATGATATGCACCAGTTTCACAAAGTGTCTGCAAGATGGGTGCCACGGCAGCTGACTCCTTAAATGAGAGAACGACGTGTTGATGCTTGTGAAGGATTTCTCCGGCGCTTTGAAGGAGAAGGTGATGGTTTCCTTGCAAGAATCGTTACTGGGGACGAAACCATAGTTCACTTCCACCTAACGGAAACGAAGAGAGCGAGCAAGGAATGGCGCCATTCCTCATCACCAAGTGAATTCCTTATGTTTATACTACTCAAAGACGTAATGGGAGGAAAGAAGTTCCGTTCTGATGAAGAGCTACGCAATGCGGTGCATGAGTGGTTCATCGGACTACCAAAAGAATTTTTTTCTAAAGGAATTTATGCACTTTGTAAGCGCTGGAGGACTTGCATTGAGCGTGGGGGAGATTATGTTGAAAAGTGATACAAATTTGTAACACTTCTGCACAATAAATAATATTTAAAAAAATATTTAAGATTTGCATTTGACTCACCCTCGTACTATACCAAGTTTCATCGACCTATGTTACTTGACTACGACGCATCATACGAAAATTATTTCTACGTCGGTCAAACAGAGAGAGTACCAAAAAAGATATAGTGATCACGTAATTGTCCAACACACCTACAGCTATGCCAAATCAGCAGTAGCCATTGGCTCTGAGCACATCTGTGGTCATCAGTCCCCTAGAACATAGAACTACTTAAACCTAACTAACCTAAGGACATCACACACATCCATGCCCGAGGCAGGATTCGAACCTGCGACCGTAGCAGTCCCGCGGTTCCGGACTGCGCGCCTAGAACCACTAGACCACCGCGGCCGGCGCAGTAGCCATTCACAGCAAGTACACTGGCTATCCATTCTAGGATATCACGAACGTCTACGTATATTACATGAAACTGACAAGGGATACAATATTCAGTAATCATACTTTACTGTCTTAGCAACTGAAATATGTTTTATCTTAGAAGATAAGAAACTTTGGAATGTAAACAACTGTATGTGTATGTATGAACTCATAGTGCTGTGTTTTCAAATGGGTTACTGTTTTAAGCAAACAACCATACAAGTAGTATCTGTAAGGACTATATAGTGAAACTGTGCCATGTTATAAACGAATTCATGACACAATAAATAATTTCGTGACGCTATCTGACTTCAAAAATGATCAAGAAATTAACTCAGTATCTCACACTTCCAATAAATCTTGCAACTAATAAAAGACAGGCGTAACTTGTGCAATTGACCTCGACAACTGTGAAAATCACTCATAAGAGCCTTTAAAAAGTACAAGAGAGTAATAGTGAGCAACGTACAGTTGAACACTTGCATTAGGTATTTTGATTCCTGCTTTTAATGAAGTACTTATTTATGGGAACGACTAACTTCTAATAATACTTCTCCCAGCTATTTCAGTAATGATATCGTTCAAAAAATCTAAATACTACTGATTTATTATTGAATCCACATCAACGTAATATGCTGTGCAAGTTATTTAATGGAACATGAACACACATACTGTACAAAATCAGCCACATAATTCAGCACTCAGCAGTTGATGACAATAGCTAAGTTCAGACCAAAAAATTAAGTGCCTAAAGCGCGATATTTATTACTACTAATGGAGAAACTACGTGAAATACGCATTACTTTATCATCTGCGCTGTATGGACCACACTGCAGTGACATATGCAGTGATGCCATAACTGTTGAGGAACCAGTGGAAACATTGTGGACAATTTAACCATATAACGTTATTATATCCTCAATCCTATAAGAGGCAGGCACATCTCTCCTTGTGAGCTCCTCACGTCGGCTGATGGAACAGCGCATGGTCAGGCCGTGTCATTAGTCTCGCCCAGCGGCGAAGGCAAGGTCGATGCCAGTGCCCGCAGCTCGTGGTCTCACGGTCGCATTCTCGCTTCCCGTGCATGGGCTCACAGGTTCGATTCCCGGCGGGGTCGGGTATTATCACCTGCCTTGAAATGACGGGGTGTTTGTGCTGTCCTCATCATTTCATCATCATTCATGAAAGTGGCGAGATTGGACTGAGCAAAGGTTGGGAATTTGTACGGGCGCTGATAACCGCGCATTTGAGTGTCCCACAAACCAAACATCATCATCATCGATGCCAGTGCCGACAGCGGTACTTGTTGGCCAGTGGGTAGCCCCGCTGCTCTTCTCTCCACAGGTCTCGACCCATGCCCCTCGGAGGGTGGCGCGCACAGCAGCTTGCCTTGTGACGCCGAGTCTCTCGTGTGCTTAGCTCGGTGGTTTCAGCCACGGACTGAACGCCAGCGAGGCTGTGGCACCGAGACCTTAGAAGGACCCAGTGTGGTGGCAGGCACAGTCTTACGTCGAAGCGGAGTCTCCTTGCGAAGCTGCCCAATGGTCTCACGGTCTAGAGGTGCTCCGATGCCATGGTGTCGATAGTCAGTGATGACCAAGTCCCCGAATCGCATGACGTTCTGTTTTCAATTTCAGCCTCGTTTATACTCTTCTCTCTGAAACCCGGTGTCTAGTCACTTCGCCCGTAACAAAGAGACTCTCTCAAGCGTGTTGGTGACGTTCCTTGCTGTGTGGGGCTGTTTACTGCGGTGTTCAGGTATCTACACTTCGTACCTCACTTGTGCATCTGTTATTGTGTCCTGCATATCGACACAGTGTGGCTGATAACCATCGCTGTATCACAGCACTCTGTGGCGGCCTCCATGCTACTTTCAGTCATTACACTAAAGATTTAATACTTTTACTAAAATACCAGGTAATGCCACTACACTGCCTCCCTTGAGGGAGAAGAGTCAGTCGGGTCTTACTCCAACCCATTACCCTACTTTGATCACAACTTTACCTGTACTGTTGCCCGAGCTTGTCCACTCCTAACTATTACATAAGTACCATATCAAATAAGTAAAGCTATCTGTCATCTTTTGCCCTGGGAATCCAGTCTACCGGAACTAATATTACCCTTGGATCGGGTTTCATCATGCTACGTTGCCTCAAGTATTAAAAAAAAAGCTAAGTTGAATCACGAAGGTGTAAGGAACTGTGACACTTAATGACACTGTTACATGACGTTACCTGTTCCGATACAGCTCTACATCGCTGTAGCATTTGTTATGCAGTTACTTCTTCGGCTGCTATCATTTGGCTCTCAAGCATCGTTCGGGAAGGTAAGGTTCATGTGGCCATTAGAGCTATGGCTGTGTTACATTAAATAGAGTAACTCCCATCATATCACTGGTAAATGAACTTAATATCCTACTATGTCACACCTAGTGCCGTTAATCAGCAGTCCAGTGCCTCGCAGCTCCAAACGTTTTAGCCGGCCGAAATGGCCGTGCGGTTCTAGGCGCTACGGTCTGGAACCGAGCGACCGCTACCTCGGGCGTGGATGTGTATGATGCCCTTAGGTTAGTTAGGTTTAATTAGTTCTAAGTTCTAGGCGACTGATGACCTCAGAAGTTAAGTCGCATAATGCTCAGAGCCATTTGAACAATATGAACCAAACGTATTGCCCCTTGAGTTTTCCTTGCTCATAACAACTAGCGACCACCACCATTGTACACTTAATAGACCCAGTGTAGTGCTTCTCTCCGAAAATAAAGTTACAGTTCAGTCACTTCCTTTGGAAAAAGTTGTTCTCCCGTTTTTCCCCATTCATTATAGCATCGAGAGTTGAGCAAATGGGAACCACACCGTTCTGAAATTCCTGGAACTCACTCTCACTCACCTTCATGTGTTGATCCTTGTCTTCTGTTGGTAGTAACACCGCTTTTTCCCTTATTTCCATAAATTTCTCAACTGACGTTAGCTTTACTAGATTCGTGTGCACTGTGTAACACGTAACTACGTGTTTCCCAGCTATTGGTGTTTTTACTGATATGTGCTTAGTTAGGTTTAAGAAGTTCTAAGTTCTAGAGGACTGATGACACTACTAGTTGTAGTTCCGATGGCAACTCACTTTGCACCTTCCTTAGCCCCTTCAGAAATTGCTCATGTGTTTGAGCGGGTACGGCTCGCTATTTAACATTTAAAAAAAAAAAGAAAGAAAATCACCGGCCTCCTTAGCACTCGCCGCGATGTCAATATCGAGGTCGGATTGGAGTCTCTGGTCGCCGAATATCTTTGGCGAGTTGGCTTCCCGCGCGCCACCAGCAGAGAGAAAGAGGAATAAGGGGATTGCTGGGAGTCAGCTCTGTGTCTCTGGACTGTGCGTGAGGAGCGACGTCGGTGTCGGAGGGGAAGGCCGCTTGGTCGGTGGGGCCTGCCGAAGTTTTCGGTTGGGGACGGAAGGCCGTGGGCTCGAAGATCGTAGTGTGGAGAGCCGGTGTCGTCCCGATGACGTTCGTCGAGTGGTTATTCAAGGGCTGAGAAGTGATTTCTTGGTTCCGTCCTTGGTTTCCGAAGAAGAATTACGGCACGTTTGGTGTATGGGGTGAACATTAGAATTCTAAAAAGGTGCACGCTGGTGCCGCGTGTATCAGACTTGTAAGTGGTGTTAGCTTTACTTCGGTACTGCAGTCTCCAGTTACAGCGCTGCTTCGGATGAGAGCGTTGATATCGGCATTGTTATCTATTTAGCTGCTTTAAAGTAAATGATTATTTTGGATCGAAGGTGGATCCAAGTGAGGGACCGAATCTTTGCTTGTCTTATTAAGAAACCTACGTCGGTCCTCAGCATGTTAAACTGTTATCTACAGTTATAAAGAGTAATTGACACTATGGTAGCATTTTGGAGGTACTGTTAAATGTTGTGATAAGGAAATATTGACTGTAGAGCTTTTCAGTCGGACGCTTATGAATCGGGTTGATTGCAGTTCACTTCTTATGATATTTTACTGTTCTACTTGTCGTGGCGAAATCACCGATAGTATTTTCATAATTTAGCTCGGGACATCATCCTGTGGTTTGCTGTGGCCTTCCGAAGAATTTAAAGTCCCAAATATTTTCTTACTGCCTTTCTGAGATTGCCTTGCAACAGCGTTGAATTGTGTCTTGTCTACCCCAGCGTACTGCTGTTTGGTGCGGTGCGGTATAGTCGAAGTGTTCAGTAATCCCGCATTTACTCCCTCGCCCATTTTAAGATTTTCGGGCCGCCTCGATATCGACGTATAATCCCACTATGCAATTCGTGTAAGTTGACTGCGCCCTGTTAACGTGTTGTACAACATGAAAAATCTTTCCCGTGCCGCATGTGATCCTGAAGGAGAGCACGGTGCACAACAGCGCATGACCACGACGAAACCAAAAGATATGTTTTGCATTTTTTAACGGATGTAACCACTGAGCTTAATAGTTGATCTGTGTGTTTTCTGATTTACTTTTAAAGGAAAAGATCTACGTGCCTGGTTAATTACAACATTCATGCTTAATTATTTTTCATCTCATGTAGGGAGGTTTATGGTGTAAAGTGTTTAAAAGGATGGAAAATATTTTGTGATACGGTGCGCATCGTAGAGGCTACGGGGTTTGAGGGTACCGTCACAGTAATCAGATTTTATTGAATTTAAGTTGTTGTTTTTATTAAAATTTTATGATCAACATTTTGTTGCCTTTAGAGATCACAGGTGACATCTAGGAAAATTTTGGTATGGCCATGTGGCGTTAGAATCTTTTATTTAACTTTGCACTGTGAAATTTGTATTTTTTCCTTTGCTTAAAAAGGGATTTTGAGTTTTAAGCGTTGTAAATTGATTTTGAGATCTGTTATTTGATATGTTAAAATAATGATTCATGAACTTTCATTAAGAAAATATATTGAGGATCTTGCTATTTATGACAACGAATGTTCAATTATTATTTTTAAATCAAGTTAATAAAGCTGTAAAATTTTAAAAGTAAAAAAAAAAAACTTTTATTACAGAAACGGTGCCTCCCGAGTTCCCCACAACTTCCACATATTCAAGTAATTGGCCTCCGGGCGTTGTCTGTTTCCCTGGGTATCCGTCCCACTTAACGCCTGCGGGGCCCTATCAGTGATCAGATGACACCAGGACAGGAATTAATTGACCGAACTGCTTCATGCAAATTTGTTCTAACACTTAGCGAATGCTATAACCTTGTGAAGGTTAATCTTGCACCTAGTACCTGCATACGTGCTTTCATTTTCTCCAAATTCCGGTTCAGGATACTTGCCGAGGTCCTGACATAATCCATATCTTCCTTAGTCAGCTGGCGGAGCATGTTTGTATTGTTCAGCACACCGCTCTCGAAGTGCATAACTTGGGTGGAGTGCCACTCTATGATCACCTTATTCACTTCTCCTAACCCTCTTGCAGCTTCTGCCGTTTCATTCAATTTGCTTACGTCACTTGCTTCTGCTGTCCCAAAGATTGTCTTCAATATTCAACCCCCAGCATCTATCCTTCCCCTTTCTAACTCTCCTAGGCTCCTGCGGAAATACCTCAATCACCTCTTGCATCTGCTCCTTTAATCGTGGAGAAGTAAGGCGCAGGTTCCTTAGTTCCTTTGAGACATCTGTCTGCTTCTCACTACTAAACGCCAATTCTTGCAGCCCTAAAAATACGTCACCGCCTCCTGATTTCATTTAGTAAATTTCCACACATTAAATACTAAACGTGAAGACCATTCAGGGCTAGAAAACAACACACCTGGCTGTCAGGAAAACAACGCTCTACCGTCTAGGTGACCCTTGAGAAGGAGGACAGTAATGTCAAAACTAGCATTCTTCTTTTCCTGCCCCTGGCAACCTGAGGACAGGGTTCCATTTCACCCGCCCCCGCCACCTCCTCCCCCCCCCCCCCCCAAAAAAAATCCTCAAAGAAGCCAGATCTCTCTGACCAGCGATCATCTAATTGCTCTAATGATAAGACTATCACAAATAAATTCATAGGTATATCCCTACAACTATCAATATTACATCCCACACTACACATACAAATAAACTGCATGAAAGCGATACACGTAAGTATCCTTTTGACCTTAATATATAAGAAGTCTGAAGTAACCGAAGTTCATCATTCCGCTTTTTCCTCTTAATACCCTTTTACTAGTACTTCTAGTCGATTTTTCTCTGGTGCATCACTGAATGGTCGGAGATGTCCCACATCACAATCGTCGACCTTGTTCGCAATTGTAGCTTCACAGTCACTGACGACGTCGTTTCGAATACTTAGTACAGGCCTTGGTACCGTGCTAAAAAAGTCTTTGTCTTTCATTTCGGCGTACGTGGAGTCGACATAATCACCCATTGGCCCACCTTATATTTTGGTAACATCCCCACACGCCTCACTGCATTTTCCTGTTTCTCCAAACCCTTTGTATTTGCTCTTTGCACCCCGTTACACACTTCCTCGACTCTTCTCGCAAAATCGCAGACTGGTTCTTCTTTTGCAGCCACTCTTACGGTCAATCATGTCGAAAGGTGACAACATATTTTTGCCGTACACTATCTCGAATGGTGATAACCCAGTGCTTGTATGTACTACATAATTACACGTATTTAGAACAAAAGCTGGGTATGTATCCCAGTTTGTATGATTTGAATCCACATAGCTGTTTCCCCAATTGTTCTATGAACTCTCTTTGTCATTCCATTATCCTGCAGACATAATCGGCTATACCGCAACTTCTTTACTCTCAGAACCGACACAATTTCTTCATTAGGTCTGACTTGAATTTCGACGTCTGCACCGTTATAATCATCTGTGGCACTCAGAATTTCAGTATCAACCAATTAACTAACGCCAGTGCGTTTTCGATTCTGTAAGTGCAGAACAGGGAATCAGTGATCATAAGACCGTTGCAGCATCCATGAATATGGAAGTTTATAGGAATATAAAAAAAAGGGAGGAAGGTTTATCTGTTTAGCAAGAGTAATAGCAGGCAGATTTCAGAATACCTAACAGATCAAAACGAAAATTTCTGTTCCGACACTGACAATGTTGTGTGTTTATGGAAAAAGTTTAAGGCAATTGTAAAATGCGTTTTAGACAGGTACGTGCCGAGTAAAACTGTGAGTGACGGGAAAAACCCACCGTGGTTCAACAACAAATTTAGAAAACTACTGCGAAAGCAAAGAGAGCTTCACTCCAAGTTTAAACGCAGCCAAACCTCTCAGACAAAGAGAACCTAAACGATGTCAAAGTTAGCGTAAGGAGGGCTATGCGTGAAGCGTTCAGTGAATTCGAAAGGAAAATTCTATGTACCAACTTGACAGAAAATCCTAGGAAGTTCTGGTCTTACGTTAAATCAGTAAGTGGCTCGAAACAGCATATCCAGACACTCCGGGATGATGATGGCATTGAAACAGAGGATGACACGCGTAAAGCTGAAATACTAAACACCTTTTTCCAAAGCTGTTTCACAGAGGAAGACCGCGCTGCACTTCCTTCTCTAAATCCTCGCACAAACGAAAAAATTGCTGATATCGAAATAAGTGTCCAAGGAATAGAAAAGCAACTGGAATCACTCAACAGAGGAAAGTCCACTGGACCTGACGGGATACCAGTTCGATTCTACACAGAGTACGCGAAAGAACTTGCCCTCCTTCTAGCATCCGTGTACCGCAAGTCTCTAGAGGAGCGGAAGGTTCCAAATAATTGGAAAAGAGCACAGGTAGTCCCAGTCTTCAAGAAGGGTCGTCGAGCAGATGCGCAAAACTATAGACCTATATTTCTGACGTCGATCTGTTGTAGAATTTTAGAACATGTTTTTTGCTCGAGTATCATGTCGTTTTTGGAAACCCAGAATCTACTCAGTAGGAATCAACATGGATTCCGGAAACAGCGATCGTGTGAGACGCAACCCGCTTTATTTGTTCATGAGACCCAGAAAATATTATACACAGGCTCCCAGGTAGATGTTATTTTCCATGATTTCCGGAAGGCGTTCGACACAGTTCTGCACTGTCGTCTGATAAACAAAGTAAGAGCCTACGGAATATCAGAGCAGCTGTGTAGCTGGATTGAAGAGTTTTTAGCAAACAGAACACAGCATGTTGTTATCAATGGAGATACGTCTATAGACGTTAAAGTAACCTCTGGCGTGCCACAGGGGAGTGTTATGGGACCATTGCTTTTCACAATATATATAAATGACCTAGTAGATAATGTCGGAAGTTCCATGCGGCTTTTCGCGGATGATGCTGTAGTATACAGAGAAGTAGCAGCATTAGAAAATTGTAGCGAAATGCAGGAAGATCTGCAGTGGATAGGCACTTGGTGCAGGGAGTTGCAACTGACCCTTAACATAGAAAAATGTAATGTATTGCGAATACATAGCAAGAAGGATCCTTTATTGTATGATTATATGATAGCGGAACGAACAATGGTAGCAGTTGCTTCTGTAAAATATCTGGGAGTATCCGTGCGGAAGGATTTGAAGTAGAATGATCATATAAAATTAATTGTTGGTAAGGCGGGCACCAGGTTGAGATTCATTGGGAGAGTCCTTAGAAAATGTAGTCCATCAACAAAGGAGGTAGCTTACAAAACACTCGTTCGACCTATACTTGAGTATTGCTCATCAGTGTGGGATCCGTACCAAATCGGGTTGACGGAGGAGATAGAGAAAATCCAAAGAAGAGCGGCGCGTTTCGTCACAGGGTTATTTGGTAACCGTGATAGCGTTACGGAGATGTTTAGTAAGCTCAAGCGGCAGACTCTGCAAGAGAGGCGCTCTGCATCGCGGTGTAGCTTGCTCGCCAGGTTTCGAGAGGGGGCGTTTCTGCATGAGGTATCGAATATATTGCTTCCCCCTACTTATACCTCCCGATGAGATCACGAATGTAAAATTAGAGAGATTCTAGCGCGCAAGGAGGCTTTCAGACAGTCGTTCTTCCCGCGAAGCATACGCGACTGGAACAGAAAAGGGAGGTAATGACAGTGGCACGTAAAGTGCCCTTCGCCACACACTGCTGGGTGGCTTGTGGAGTATAAATGTAGATGTAGATGTAGTAGATGTAAGAAAGAGTCGGAGCTTCCTAGGATTTCTCGCATACGGCCTAGGAAGAAACATCTACTAGGCACATTTGAACATAGTCACTTTGCTCATAACTGGGAAACTTAAGCAATTGACGGACATCTTACACAGACGCAAAATACGCACACTAGCACTTCAGGAAACAATATACGATGATGAGAAGGTATTTGAATGAGAGAGCTACAGAATCTACAAAGGAAAACCGGCCTTAAAGAATAAACAGAAAGTCACTATGCTTGGAACAGACAGTTTTCATAGTCAAATCGAATCTATCATAAGCCATAACAGTATTTTGCGTCCCCGTCGTCGCGAATATAACTTCTCTCTTTTAAATCAGTCAACAGGCGCAATACCGTCATAAATTCACTTGCACCTACCAACAATGACAACAGAAACAATCCAGAAAAAATCGAACAGTTTTGTAAGACACTAATAATTGTAACACGACAAATGCCAAAGCACGACAAAAAACTCCTCGTAGAAGACTTCAACACACAAATTGGCAGAGATGAGAAATACAAAGCAATAATAGAAAATTTCCCTGCACACAAACGTACAATCAGAATGGAGGGCTACAGGCTCATCAATTTCTGCAGACAACTAAACTTGAAACTAATGTCAACTTTTCTCACGAAATTACCAAGGAGAAAGAAGACCTGTTCTTCTTCTAATAAGCTCATATCAACTGGATCATGTGGCAATAACCGAACAAAACCATATAGAAATCGTGAACGTACGTGCCAGGACAGGATTAGGACCAGTTTTTAATAGAAACCAAAGGCAAATTTCAATCTCACAAACCAAACCCCCATAATTAAAGAAGTCCATAGAATTGACACAAAATTTCTGTCAGCTCACAGGAACAAATTCGGTAAAATGTTTCGCGCAAAGAAGATGGGAAATTGGGTTGGAATGTGAGAAGCAGTGACAGAAACGGTGAAAAAACTGAAACAACCACAAAAAAGGAAACACAGTTGGTGGAATAAGATTTGTGACGAAGTGATAGGGCATAGACTAATTGCTTGGAACAAATGGAACTCTTGCAAAAAGGAAAGAGACTTGAACACACTCACTTGGATCAGAAAACAGACACCAAAAGTTATTCGAACAGAGAAACGGAAAAAATGACAAAAAAACGATTTGAGGAAATATATACAGATTTCAGACAGAACAACACTAGGGATTTCATAAAATTTTCAAAGAAGAAATAAGAGGTTACAATCGGATGAGCCTACACCTCAAAGATTCAACAGGCAAACTGGTTACCAACGACAAAAACAACTGTGAGTTTCTAGCAAAATACTTCAAACATCTTCTAAACTGCGAGGAACCAATACAACGGCTAATTTTCGGACAGCCTCGAAAGGAAAATCCACCTTCAGAATCACCATCACTACATCAAACTGAGCAATACATTGGCCAACTGAAAAACAACGTGACATTAGCTGAGATGTGTGAACTCGAAGAGAAGCGGGTAGCTGAATCCCATTAATGAGGTTATTAAAGATTTCCGGGAGGAAAGAAAAATATCTGACGACTGGAAACAAGCCTTAATTCGTCCGCCACATAAAAAGGGTGACAGGCCAGATACCAACAATTACCAAGGCATAGTCTGCTTCCAGTCACCTACAAAATTATATCTAAAGCTACTGGATACAATAGAAGATCAAGCAGAACACAGAACTGGCGAGTGAAAAGCAAGGTTCAGGAAAAAACAGATTGTGCCCAGGGCAAATTTTTAACTTGAAAACTATTCTTGAAAACAATACAGAACCATAGCATAGTCGCTACATTTGTTGATTCCAAAAAAACCATATGATTCTGTAGATGGACAAACAGTATTCCAAACACTGGAAGGAGCAGGTATCTACAAAACCACCGGACAGTTAGTCGAACCGACACAGACACAACATCCAAAGTTAAATTTCTAGGAGAAGATTCTGAACACTTCAGAACTGATGCAGGAGTTCGGTAGGGCGATGGGTTCTCACCGATTCTCTTAAATTTGATCTTAGACAAGGTCATGAGAAAGTGAGATAAAGAACAACAAGAGAAAAAGATAGAAGTAATCCATCTAGGACAAGGAAGAAGAAGATCTAAGGTGAAATGTCTCGCTTTTGCTGATGATTTTGCAGTAATTTCTAAGAACAAAACAGATGTAAAGATAATGATATAAGCATTTCACAAAATTGCAGCTAAAACCGGATCACGAATATCATATGAGAAAACTGAATAAATTCAACATAAACACAACAGAGAAAAATACACACAAACACAAACCGGAAACAACAAAACAGTTGATAAGTTTAATATTTACAGAATAGATCACAATACGCTAACGAATAAAATTTTTAATTTCATTTACAAATTAAAAAACACCACGGGATGGCTGGAAGAGACAAGGGAGAACTTGAGAAAACTTAGCATCGCGGAAGACACCATACAGAACAATGGAAGTTTCAGGGTACTCATCAGTACTGCAAAAGTTCCTGTCCTAGGAGAGTGATTCCAGACGAACAGAGGCAGGAAATCAACCAACGCATTAACAAGTTTTGGGAAGGTAAAAAGAAAGAAATTACATCATTGTCTTAGTTTCTAAGCCAAATTCTGTAATAAAGAAAAAATATGTACACACATCAAAAAAGTTTAGCATCACCTCAGTTCCGAGAGTTCCGGCACCTGTAGAGTAAACTGGAATAGAGATCAACATAAACATCATTGCCGACATTTTTATTGAGCATGAAAACCACACATTGCATGTTGTACCACCACACAGCGAGACTTTCACAGATTGTGGTCCAGATTCCCGTACACTCCGGTACCTCTAATACCCAGTAGCACGTTCTTTTGCATTGGTGCATGCCTGTATTCGTCGTGGCATACTATCCACTGCTTCATCGAGGCACTGTTGGTTCAGATTGTCCCACTCCTCAAAGGCGATTCGGCGTATATACCTCAGAATGATTGGTGGGTCACGTCGTCGATAAAATGCCGTTTTCAGTCTATCCCAGACATGTTCGATAGGGTTCATGTCTGGAGAAAATGGTGGCCACTCTAATCGAGTGATGTCGTTATCCTGAAGACGATGGAGGCGCGAATTATCGCCCATAAAGACGAATGCCTCTCTAATATGCTGCCGGTGCGGATGCATTATCGGTAGGAGGACGGAATTCAAGTATCGTACAACCATTACAGCGCCTTCCAAGAACAACAGCGGCGACGTCAGCCAAACATAATACCACCCCAAAACAGAAATGAACCTCCACCTTGCTGCACTCGCTGGATTGTGTGTGTAAGGCGTTCAGTCTGACCGGGATGCCTCCAAACACGTCTCCGACGATTGTCTGGTTGAAGGATAGGCGACACTCATCGGTGAAGAGAACGTGATGCCATGCGGCATGCTGTTGGGCCCATCTGTACTGCGCTGCATGCTGTCGTAGTTGTAAAGATGGACCCCGCCATGGACGTCAGGAGTGATGTTACGCATCATGCAGTCTATTGTGCACAGTTTGAGTCGTAACCCGACATCCTGTGGCTGCACGAAAAGCATTATTGAACACTTCCCTTGTTGAGAGCTCTTCCTGGCACAAAGTAACAATGCGGAGGCGATCGAACAGCGGTATTGACCGTCTAGGCATGGTTGAACTACAGACAACACGAACCGTGCACCTCCTTCCTGGTGGAATGACTGGAAGTGATCGGCTGTCGGACCCACTCCGTCTAATAGGCGTTGCTCATGCATGATTGTTAACGTCTTTGGACCTGTTTAGTGACATCTCTGAACAGTCAAAGGGACTATGTCTGTGATACTTCCACAGTCAACGTCTATCTTCAGGAGTTCTGGGAACGGGGGTGATGTAATACTTTTTTTGATATGTGTAATTCACCATTTGAATTTGGATGCTTTATTTCCATGCAGCAAAAAATTAACAACGAACTTCGGACTTTTCCCTTCTTCTCCGAATGTTTTATATCTGTTAATAACACACAAACACGATAATTAGATGAAGACTCATAAAGCTAAATGCATCAGCAACAGAGAGAGAAAGCAGTCCGAGTGATCCAGCTGTTTGAACTTCCCGCGCTTCCTGTCCAACCGGGACGCGTCGGAATCTCAGAGAAAAATGGCAAGAAACCTTCGCGACCGAACATAGTGCGCTACAGAAGCAGGCAGCGTTTGTGGCATTTCAAACTTTCCCAGGATACAGAGCAGACCATAAAACTACCCGAAAACTGCCGGAAGCCGTAAATCTGCCCACTATTTTCCATTAAGCGTCTTCTTTCTTCAAGTACAAACTTGGTGCAAGTACGCTAAGGTCGTTTGCTTATTCCCTTTCAGATTCTGTCTTTGTGTACCCACAAACTGTTGAGCATGCGATAAATATGCATCTGCATTTTTACTGTGAGTTGGTGTGCTGCTGCTATCGCTCTCTGCGGTAAAGGTTAAACCTTTCTTTCTCTGAGCTAGGAAATAGTCGCCTGTCAGATAGAGAATGGATTATTCTACGTCCCGATTTATAAAGTATTATTTATAAAGTATTATTTCTACGCATTATTTATTGATGGGGTTGGAAATCTTAGCTGTATTGGCTACAACTTCTGCGACTGGTTTGCATTTTCAGAACTGCTGAACGAACGTAGTAATAGAACAGAGCAATAATTATGACTTAATGCTTAATCAGGGTTTATAGATGTTGAAAAACTTTGTTTTCTACATAGGGTGTACTAATAACCCTTAAGAAATAAGGTAGTTATTCAATGCACGTTAGTATATTAGAGATTATATAGGCTATATCATAACTACAGTTAGACGTCAAGGAGGAAATTTGGATCAGGGAAAGGAAAATCATATCTCCAAATTATTGGCAGTATTTTCTAGAAAAGAACTTCGAGTCCTAATACTGGGAAAACACCTATGTCATACCGCTTAATGAAACACGCCTGAAGCATATTAATTTTGCTGATTATATGGTTCTGTAAGACTTAAGTAGAGATAAATTTCAACAAAAAATGGAACTATTTAATTGAGCAAGCGTAACTACTAGGGTTTTTTTTCAACTTCCAGTCGGTCGCAAAACTAAAACTACAGTGA
This sequence comes from Schistocerca gregaria, assembly GCF_023897955.1. NCBI lineage: Eukaryota > Metazoa > Arthropoda > Insecta > Orthoptera > Acrididae > Schistocerca > Schistocerca gregaria. Next base: position 434,476,393 of record NC_064925.1, read on the forward strand.
AAATCCGACGAAGCTTTCGCAGATGTGCTGCGCAGTGTCTCTGGTAAGCCCACCGATCGCGTCACGGCACACTATTCAGTACTGTGAGCACTTGAAGATATGCTGAGAACATTAGTAAAGTTACTTAACTGTACTGCATTTCCATGTTCATGAAAACGCTCTGCCGCATTCTTCAGCTGCAGTAATAACGCTCCTGCACTCATTCTATGGCAAGTGTTTCATCGCGCACCATACAGCTGAAACTTGGCTCTCTCAGATTTTAATGTCTTCGCTCATATAAACCACATTCATGATAACAGATAAAGAAATACAATGTAGAGAACTGGCAGGAAGCAAAAGTGGTTGTCTTCTATGATGAGGTTATGGGAAAGCTGGTACTACGATACGACAAATGACTAAGTCAGAGCGGCGACTATCTAGATAAGTGACTGGAACGTGCAGCTAAACTCCAAATAAAACATTTTTGTTGTTCTCTGTGGCTTCCATTTTGCGACATATCGGGGGTTGGAAAGGAATAGCCTTTGTTCCTTGTTCATGCTTGCTTAGCTTTTGATATTCTTCCCTTCGTTTGTAAGGAACGTCAATCGTTTTCTGTATCTGTACCCCCAAGACAACAGAACTAGTTACTTTCATTGATTCTGATACCATCATTCTTAACTTCAAGCAAATCTATTCCAGTCTTTCCTGAGACAGTTACTTTAGGTTTCTTCCTAACCATTTTTCTCTCTATTTATGATAGTAAATCTGATAGCTTCTGCAACATTCTCTCATTTCCTCTTCTGAATCAGCAACTCTTCACTACTTTATCATCAAATCAAACGCAGTGAAACCGCCGGCCAGAGTGACCGTGCGGTTCTGGGCGCTACAGTCTGGAGCCGAGTGACCGCTACAGTCGCAGGTTCGAATCCTGTCCCGGGCATGGATGTGTGTGATGTCCTTAGGTTAGTTAGGTTTAAGTAGTTCTAAATTCTAGGGGACTGATGACCTTAGATGTTAAGTCCATTTGAACACGAACACACACACACACACACACACACACACACACACACACAGTAATAAGACAGCGCTAGGCTTACATAAGCAAGTGTAGGGTCGTAATATTGGTAACATCGATCACCAGCTTCAAATTCTATATGAAATTACCAAAACTTGAAACGTCCCCTTAGAAAAATTGTGCATGACTGTGCTTAAACTGAGAAATATTATTTTTAGCGCAACGCAATCTGACTTTCAAAAATCCCTACAAAAGAATGACCCTGACTAACATTAACCTATACCTTTCACAAATCACTTACCTCACCAAAAATCTTGGTTACTCGAACTACTGCAATACAGCGAGCGCCACTATTGCCAGCTAACTAAAAGATTCAAACTACTGAAGGCACTAACTACTGATAGGCATAGTTAGCAAATGAAATATTTTAATAGAGAACAAACAATGTATTTACCTCAATACTGTTCAAAGGTCATAATGTAAATAGCAGTTCATGACATCCAGTCTTACAAATTTCAGAACTCCGCCATCTCTCTCCCCACATCCACCACTGCTAGCGGCTCACCTCCAACTGCCCAACGCTACGCGCTTATCCAGCTGCCCAACACTACAATGGCACACAACAATGCAAACGAGCCACAGACTGCACACAGCACAGCCAGTGATTTTGATACAGAGCGCTATGTGGCGTTACCAATATAAAAACCTAAACAGCCTACTTACAAAGTAAAGGATTAGACATTTTAGAACAACTGGAGATTTATGTTACGAGACGCAGAGATCCTGTCACACTCCTCAATGAACAGAATGAATTTGCAACAGACGCATACTTCATCATTTACGACGATCTGTTAATCTTAAATTTTATGTACATTTCACCTAAATATTAATAGTAAATTTGTATATTTTAGGCTTTTGAAAAATTATGACTATCTTATAGAGGACGCGCGCATCTAGCGTAAAAACGGTGAATACAATCCAACAAATTTTTATATCTATATAAGAGCAGTGTTTTACATTTCATAGCTAGTTTGACATCGCATGAACCTGTGCTCAGTGTATGCCGCCATTAGGAATGAACTATACGTATTTCGCATAAATTCAGGTAGATTACTAATATTCGTGGATATATACTGCACTTATTTTTTAGGTTTTAATATAAATTTTCTTTTGTACTGTTTTAGCATCTGAAGATTGTAGGGCCGAAACCGGTTATGACTGTGTCATAAACATGTTATCGTGTCTATAAATAAACAAAAAAATTTTATTATGGGCAGTTTGGTTTGGTGCAACTTGGCACTCCACTGTTACTTCATTTCTGAACTGGCAAGTGGTGTTATTATAACTTAACAACTTCTAAGACCTGTCTCTGATATACAGAGTCTTATGGGTTTTGAAATAGATATTTTCATAATTGCTGTCTCGGTATGTACCCACTTAAGTGTGTTACTTCTTTTTCCTCTGCGTCTAACGGTCTTCATGCAAACGCATCACATAATTTATTCCCTGGTGTTTTCAGCACCGTTGTATTTCACTGCGAAGTGGTCTTCACCTGTCAGTACAGTTAACAGTTTTGTGCCGACTCGTTCACACTTCAGTTCTTGACTTGCTGCCCAGGGCAAAATAAATATTAATGGCTTGCTTATACACGGGTATTTGGAGGTACTAACCAACCTAAAAATATAATGCTCGTAAGAACTATAATTATTAGTCCGGAAGTGAATTAAATACCAATATAATGCTGTTCTTTACACCGTCCTCAATCATCAATCGAAGTACTTGCACTTATACCCCAACACGCTGTATGTCGAGGGTGCCATTGGCGACTGCAAATAGAGGATTTTCCCGTTTTGAGAGGAAGGGGTGATTCCGGTACCGCCGGAGTGGCGCTACAGTCTGGAACCGCGCGACCGCTACGGTCGCAGGGTGGAATCCTGCCTCGGGCATGGATGTGTGCGATGTGCTTAGGTTAGTTGGGTTTAAGTAGTTCTAAGTTCTATGGGACTTTTGACGTCAGAAGTTAAGTACCATAGTGCTCAGAGCCATTTGAACCATTTTGAACCATTCCTGTACCCGCAGACGAGACACGGGGCATTGTGTGATTGGCACTGGTGGACATAAGTTCGTATGTCAAATGGGCTGCGGATTTACCACACATCTTCTGAAAATTTTTAAAGTGATTCAACTGAAATCGTTATTTGAACAGTTATAATAGGACATGAGAATTTGCTACTGTGTAGTGAATGCAAGATATTGAGCACGCTTCCAATATCAAAATGGTCAACAATTTAGAACGTATTCGCAGTCTCAAATAAATCATTTTTTTACTTAGAACCGTACGTCCGTCGATGTCGCTTATAACTGTACCCGCCTAAAGCTGCTTCATTTATATTGCATTACAAACAGTGGAAGATATCTGCGACTAAGTATACACCTATGTACAAGCTGCACACCGAGCGAGGTGGCGCAGTGGTTAGCACAATGGGAGGACGACGGTTCAATCCCGCGTCCGGCCGTCCTGGTGTAGTTTATCCGTGATTTCCCTAAATGGCTCAAGGCAAATTCCGGGATGGTTCCTTTGAAAGGGCACGGCCGACTTCCGTCCCCGTCCTTCCGTAAACCGATGAGACCGATGGCCTCGCTGTTTGATCTCTTTCCCCCGACAACCCAACCCCAACCCAACAAGCTGCGGACGCCACTGTACGGCCCATTCCAGAGCCTACCTTGTGCTACTGCTAATCACTCACTTTTCTGCTCCATTCACAATGGGGCGAGTGAAAAACGACTGTGTGTACGCTAATTCTCTTTTCTCTCAACAGCGTTTCACGTAGCATAAAGTCGCATTCTTTCCTCCAGGTATTACCATTAATGTCGATGGTGGTGGTAAGTTCCTATAGAACCAAGTGCTGAGGTCATCGGTCCCTAGGCTTACACACTACTTAATCTAACCCAGACTAACTAAAGTTAAGGACAACACACACACCCATGCCCGAGGGAGGAATTGAACACCTCCGCCGGAGGGGAAGCCGCGCGAACCGGGGGGGGGGGGGGAGGGGGGGCTTGAGCACTATGGGACTTAACTTCTGAGGTCATCAGTCCCCTAGAACTTAGAACTACTTAAACCTAGCTAACCTAAGGACATCACACACATCCATGCCCGAGGCAGGATTCGAAACTGCCACCGTAGCGGTTGCGCGGTTCCAGACTGTAGCGCCTAGAACCGCTCGTCCACTCCGGCCGGCCGCGAACCAGGGCAAGGCGCCTTTGACCGCGCGGCTAACCGGAGCGACGTACCATTAAAGCTCACGGAACATTTAACTAATAGTTGAAGGATGATCGAATCTGCCGATAACAAATCTAAAAGCAGGCCTCTAAATTGCGATTCCTTCCTTTATTCCAACCTGGTAGGAATCCCAATTACTCCAACAGCACTCAGGAATGGGTTTGCGCAAGTACTCCGTGCGCGGTCTCTTCTATAGATGAGTTACACTTTCCTAGATGAAGACGACCATTCGCTTTCCCTGCAACCTACGTCACGTCTTCGTTCATTTCACGTCACTTTCCACTGTTATGCCTAACCGCCGTGACTGTGCCAAGCAGCATATCAGTAATATTGTCTTCGAACAGTACTGAGTTGTTTTCCTACTCATCTGGTTTAGATTACATTTTCATTATTTCAAATAAAAATTCTGTTGAAGTCACCTTACTGGCATTTCAGTAATGACACCCACAGAGTCATCAGCAAACAGTCGCAGACTGCTGCTCACTCTATCCGCCGGATCGTTTACATGTATAGAAAAGAAGAGTGGTCCTACTGCACTCCCCTTGGGGGTACTTGACGATAGCCTCGACCGTGTTGAAGATTAGCGGTCCAGGACAACGTACTGGGTTCTATTGCTTAAAGAGTCTTCGAGCTACTCAAACATCTGAGAAAGTACTCCACATTCTCGCATATTTGTTAACAGTACCTCGCTTGGGACTGTGCCAGAAACTCTTCGGAAATCTAGAAACATGGGATGTGCCGGTTGCGTTCCATCCATGGTTCGCAGGATATCGTGCGTGGAAAGTGTAATCTGACTTTCGCACGAGCAATGCTTTCTCAATCCTTGTAGATTTCTGTATGGACGCGTTGACTATCGAATTTTATGCGACGCTCCTTGTAAATGCCTGAAGGGCAAAAATCTCGCAACACCTATATATCAGTCGCTTCACAAAAAAAAAGAAATATACAGAACAAACAAGTAGTCTCGCAGCACGCACAGTGGTCGCTTTGTGTCGGGGCGATATTCGCATGTAAATACCACCCCTCACGCTGTGTCGCATCCGCCCGTGCCTCTGGATGCCGAGGGCAAAGCGGCACAGCCGCCTGCGCTTGTCGTGTCCGCTGTAGTGTGCTGTGTATCGCGTGACGGCTGTCATGATGTCAGCGGGTCCGGCACAGGACGACGTATAACACTGGCGGCTCCGTTGCAGCCTTTATTTACATGAACGCGCCCTCATGGTTGACGTGCTCACGTGTCCCTGAAAGATACGTAGACCATTGATGATGTACAGTGCTCGCTTCGTACGCACAGAGGAAACTACGATCCTGTGTGTAACATTAGGAGACGCTCACGAAGCCCGAGAATTGAATCCATTTCTACAGAAATCAGCAGTTATTTCCATCAGTGCAGTGACTGATTTGCTGCAGCACACCACGAATGCATCTCGTGTCCCAAACACTTCATCTCAGGATATCACTTACACCCAGCGTCCCCATTTATTTCTTGAATATATTCCAACATCTGGCTTCCCCTACAACTTTTACTCGCCACAGCTTTCTCTAGTATCGTGGAAGTCTTAAGGTTACCGCTTTCCTCATTGAAGCTAATTGTCATCACTTTCATACGTGTTCGAATTTACTCGCAACCCACAGTGTGTGCTGATTAGACTGTTCATACCGTGCAAAGTATACCATGGTATTAGAGGTAGCTAGTTCTTGTCAGTGTCTATTACAAGTTCCTCTCCTCATCTATTTTGCGGAGGACCACTTCCTTTCTTACACGTGTACTTAATTTTCAACAACCTTCTGTAGCATTACATCTCAAACGCTTCATTTCTCTTCTTTTTTGTTTTCCCGCAGTCCATACAATTCTGTGCCCCAAATGCACAATGTCATATATTTCTTCCTCACCTTACAGCCAATTTTTGATGCTAGTCGACTTCTGTCGGCCAGGAATGTCCTCTTTGCCTGTGCTTCTTGCTTGCAAGGTACCAGGATCTTTCACTATGAATACTTTGCGTTCCCCAGTTTTGATGCTAAAATCTATCGCTTTTCTCGTTTCAGCTACTAGTCCCTACTTTCGTTTGTCTTCGTTTTACTCCCGACCCATAGTGTGTGCTGATTAGATTGTCCATACAGTTTAACAGATAACGCACATCGCCCCTACTTTTAGTGAGTATGGCTCTGTTACTAACGAACGTTATCAACATAAAGTTTCGTAAATGCTTGTATTTAGTAACTTTGTTTAACGTGTGGGACAGTTTTACAGAATAGGGCGGACAAGCGTCGTGTAAGCTGTCTAGTAGACCTGTTGCACCTTCTAAGTGTTCTGCCATTGAATCTCAGTCTTTGGTTTCCTCTACCCACAATATTATCTATGTGATCGTTCCAATTTAGGTTATTTGTAATTGTAATCCCTAAGTATTTAGTTGACTTTACAGCCTTGAGTGACTTATCACGTTATCGAAATTTAGCTGATTTCTTTTAGTACTCACTTTAGTACACACTTTTCTTTATTCAGGGTCAATTGTCACTTTTCGCACCATACAGATATCTTATCTAAATCATTTTGCAAGTCGTGTTGATCATCTGATGACTTTACAAGACAGTAAATGACAGCATCATCTGCAAACAATCTAAGACAGCTACTCAGATTGTCTCCTACGTCGTTAATATAGATCAGGAATAATAGAGGGCCCATAGCACTTTCTTGGGGAACGCCGGATATTACTTCTATTTTACTCGATGACTTTCCATCTGTCACTACGAACTGTGACCTTTCTGACAGGAAATCACGAATCCATTCGCACACTTTGTAACACCATAGCTCTAATACTCCAATGATTTATTTTGGTTTTTGTTTCATTTAATATTACATCGTTAAGCTTCTGTAAATGTTTTTGATTGAATAGATGTCACAAAATTGTGCACTCTTTTCTTTGTTTAAAACTTTGATGTCATGATTTGATTCTATGCAAAGTAATGTATCTGTCATTTAAATTCTTTGTCCCATTTGGAGGGAACAAAACTTACTGTATATAATTGTGATTTTGTGTGAATAATTTTTTGTAGACATGTCAATGTGTGCAAATGTTCTGTTTTATTTAATGCATTTGGTTGCTGTTATGTAAACTGCTGATCTTCACTTAGGGTTCTTAGTTAGTTTGTATGTAAAAGGAGTAGTGGTTCCCCTCGGAGACGGACCTGTGTAGCACGCGCAAATTGTGGTTGGCCCATGTAGAAAAGGTGGAACAAGAACCAGTCGGGGACGAGCCACCAGTCGGGGACGAGCTACCAAACTGTGCACTACCATGTAAATGTTGCATATTGTGCTGGTCCCGAGAGAGGAATTTTCTGCTCTTTTCCAATGCCTCGGATGGATGGATAAATAGCTGGAACTATTCTGGAATTTGTATCTATCATCGCCACCAAGAAATGACAGAGTCCAGCAATTCTACCTGCAATTCCACCTACCGACATGCAATCGCCACCACATTACGCAATCACTGTAATGGAGTACTATAATAATGTACAGTGAAGGATCAGCTAAATGGATGTGTTAGTGTGCTCAAATATAAGGTAATTTATAACTGCATTTATGTACCTACCTTGATTTTTCTCCTTATCATAACACCTCTCAGGTTCCTCTCCGTTTGAACTAAAGTGATTTCCGAGTGTCCCTACTGAAAGAACATTAACAGTGTTTTTGATAATTAATGCCTCTTGAACATAAAAAAAGAAAGTTAATGAAAGTAATTTTCCTAATAAAACTGCTTATTAATGTATTGTTGCCAACTTCCAATTAAGAGTTCGTAAGACTGAGGCTTATAAAGTTTTGCTTCGTAAATGATCTCATTACTGCCTGTTGTAAATCACAGAAGGTGAGTCAGTATCTTACATATATGTTAATTTTGTGTCTCAATGTAGTAAAAGTGGAAAACTGCAGTGTGGAACGTTATATACTCAAGTTTGCTAAGTGTTTGTCTCTCCTGTGTATCAGATGTGCTTATTAATAATATAATAGGATCCACAGTTTGTCTATTGGGTTAATGCTCGGTAACAAGTAACGGAAAGACCATTAATTAAGGAAACCTTAATTTCTTTAGTCAGATGATAGTGAAGAGCAACCTTTAAGTGGATTCAAATTAACTTTCATTTTAAATAGTAACGTATTTAACTGAGAGAGACTTAACCTATATCCAATTAATAATTCTGCAGTTAATAGTAATAATAACGTTATAAAGACCATTCAGTTTGTGTAAGCCCTGAAAGTAATAGTGTGTTTCAGTATCTGTTATAATTTTGCAAATAGTTTGTGCTGCTTCAACTGTTAGTTTCAATCTTACCGTACACATATTTATGTGTCAAGAGTTCACTGCAATCGCGTGTGACAAAGTATAGGTTGTGTTTATCCATTCAAGTTACTAATAACTATTTTCTTGAACGAGAATGTTAATCATTCTCTTGCCTAGTTAGGCTGGCGACCGTTTTCTTTACCTGTTAAACAGTGCAGATAGGCAAAATTTTGTTTGTTACTGTTCAAATATTTCCGTAATTCTGACTTTCATTTCCGATAAGCCACCTCCGTTAGGTACAACACGGTCAACACAACAAAATTCCTCCCAGAGGGTAACACTGCTCTGTTGCGTTATACCATAATTGCTTTAATAATATTGTTTTATTTCACAACCTGCTTTAAGGTTATGGTACAGCAGTGACAGACGGTACTGTTATAACTTGAGGCGAAACTCCGTAGGCACGCAGTTTGGTTAGAAGACGCTTGTGAGGAACGGTGTCGAAAGTCTTCCGGAAATCTAAAAATATGGAATCAATTTGACATCCCCTGTCGATAGCACTTATTACGTCATGAGTATAAAGAGCTAGTTGTGTTTCACAAGAACGATATCTTCTGAAACCGTGCTAAGTATGTGTCAATAAATCGTTTTCTTCTAGGTACTTCATAATGTTCGAATACAGTATATGTTCCAAAACCCTACTGCAAATCGACGTTAGTGATATAGGCCTTTTTGGGTATTGGTGTGACTTGAGCAATTTTCCAGTCTTTAGGTACGGATCTTTCTGTAAGCGATTGGTGTTGTATGTAATTGCTAAATATGGAGCTATTTTATCAGCATACTCTGAGAGGAACCTGACTGGTATACAATCTGGACCGGACGCCTTGCCTTTATTAAGTGATTTAAGCTGCTTCGTTACTCCGAGGATATCTACTTCTATGTTTCTCATCTTGGAAAAAAAATGGTTCTGAGCACTATGGGATTGAACTGCTGTGGTAATCAGTCCCCTAGAACCTAGAAGTACTTAAACCTAACTAACCTAAGGACATCACACACATCCATTCCCGAGGCAGGATTCGAACCTGCGACCGTAGCAGTCGCGCGTCTCATCTTAGCAGTTGTACTTGATTGGAATTCAGGAATATTTACTTCGTCTTCTTTGGTCAATGAGTTTCGGAACACTGTGTTTAATAACTCTGCTTTAGTGGCACTGTCACCAGTGACTTCACCGTTGTTATCACGCAGTGAAGGTATTGATTGCGTCTTGCCACTGGTGTGCTTTATGTATGACCTGGCTCTCTTTGGGTTTTCTGCCAGATCTTAACGCATGTACAGCAACGGCTTTTGTTGCTCTGCCGCACTCTTGCAAAGATACCGTTTGTCTGTTCTATGCTGGAACACGCAGCAGATGATATACAGCATACAGCACTGACCAGCAAACACATTAACTGTACGAAACTTAGCTCATAGCTCGTGTGTCATGTGACGACCGCTTGCATGGCACTGGCCCATTAACCTGTGCCGGAAGCACACCTCTATACCTGGTGTCAGTTTTCACTACATCAGATAGCTTGTAATGTGTCCATGGTGAGGTGTGCTACTGTGTACAATGAGTGAAGCGTAGCCGACCGTGGACCGTTACTCTTCACGATAGTTGACAGACATGCATTTAATGTACGGCTTGGCTGGATGTAGTGCCCGTAAAGCACCGCGACTGTGCAGAGAACGCTTTCCCAACACGCGGCATCCTAATTGGAAGAAGTTTATCACCGTGTATACCAAAATGCGGGGCCCTTCAGGCCACACAGAGCCCGCCAAAGTTCCTGCCAAGCACATGTCCGAACACCAGCCTTTGAGTAGATGGTGTTTGATCGTTTGGCCGACCACCCGGCAATAAGCACCCGTCAACTTGCCCGTAAAATGCGCACTGCGAAGGTTACTGTATGGAGAATACTGGTGGAATGGGAATTATACATCTATGATAAAGAGTGTGTGCAAGCTCTGGGACCTACCGATTCTGAGCCCCGCGTTCACTTCTTTCAGTTGCTTACCCTCCATAGTGTTGCAGTGCCGAGCTTCGTACGCTTTGTATTCTTCATGCTTGAAGCCTCATTCACCCGTGATGGTGCTTTCGACAGCCATATCTGGAGTGAGGACAATCCCCACTCCAACCAAATCGGTGGCCACCAGCAATGGTTTTCTGTCACCATAAGGGCGGGCTTTGTCTAAGACCACCTTATAGGATCTTATTTGCTGCCTCCTTGTTTCATTGGTCCACGTTAGCTGGTATTCCTGCGAGATGTCTTACTACAGTTCTTGGAGATTGTATCCCTTATTTTCTGCGAAAGAATGTGGTTTCAACACAACAGTGCACCAAGACACATCCTTAACTTAATTTAAACCTAGATTATAGATGTGATATGGCATAGGTCATCCTTCGATCCATTGTAGAACATGGAAACCCATTCAGGGAATATTCGTTCACATTTTTGTTGAACGCAGTTTTACCATCCTGTATTAAAACACTTCCTTTTATCAATAGCGCAATTTATAAACAATGTTTTGTGAGTAGAATAAAATTTCCAGCGGTAAACTTAACTGCTTTTTCGACGTTATTTTACCAGCTAACTAAAAATAGGAAAGCGACTAAATTTAGTTAGTATTAAGATTCTTTTACAGAGAGTGCAGTGGAGCTGACGCTGAAAGCATTAAGTATTTGGTTATATTTCACTGAACTCTTCTGGATTCTACATGTCATGTGTGGTCTGGAGTCTCCTTACCAGCAACAGGTCCCAGGTTCAAACTAGTGAATTCCCTAAAAAACACGCTCAGAGCGTCGTTGCGTGAAACTGGTAGGGAGACATGGTATAAAAAAAACAGACACCACGCAGAATGTTAGACGTTCAAAGGCCATGCGTAATAACAAAAAAAAGCTCAAATAGCTCTGAGCACTGTCGGACTTAACATCTATGGTCATCAGTCTCCTAGAACTTGGAACTACTTAAACCTAACGAACCTAAGGACGTCTCACAACACCCAGTCATCACGAGCCAGAGAAAATCCTTGACCCCGCCGAGAATCGAACCAGAGAACCCGGACGCGGGAAGCGAGAACGCTACCGCACGACCACGAGCTGCGGAGTTGAATAATAACAATCTGCCCTTTGTCGCTTATCTCCCTGGATTTCCCCATTTGCAGCCCATATCTTCGCTAGAGTGATGCCTCGCCCTTGTCTGCTCCGTACTTGTATTCTCCGCTTAAATACTTTTGTTACCGCGTCATGGGGCTACAACGCCTCCTGGCGACATCCAAAGTCGCGGTGGGTAGTTGTCATTTTGTTTTGGCTCATCACTGTAACTCGAAGCACCGTCCAATAGAAACTCGTTCTCGTAGCACTGGAACCCTTATCGCAGCGTTCCGTGAACTTGGCGTTAACTGGAGCGTAGCCTTGCGTAGAACTGCTCTCGTGGCAATGTGTCGATCTATTTCAAGGCAGAACGCCAACGGCGGGCGTGTCTAGCTACTTCCATCCCACTGGTGTGGCAGGCCGTGCTGTGACAACAATGAGCATCTTTGTGTTGTTAATAGCTCTATAACAGCGCTACGCCTATCGTCTATACCACACTACAGACCCCTAACTAAGGTACGAGCATATTAGATTGGTTCCCAAATATGTGAGTGGCTCGAAGACTTCTTAAGTAATAGAACCCAGTACGTTGTTCGCAATGGTGATTATTCATCGGAGGTGAGGGTATCATCTGGAGTGCCCCAGGGAAGTGTGATTGGTCCGCTGTTGTTTTCTATCTACATAAATGATCTTTTGGATAGGGTGGATAGCAATGTGCGGCTGTTTGCTGATGATGCTGTGGTGAACGGGGAGGTGTCGTCATTGAGGATACAAGATGAGTTGAACAGGATTTGTGACTGGTGTAAAGAATGGCAGCTAACTCTAAATATAGATAAATGTAAATTAATGCGGATGAATAGGAAAAAGAATCCCGTAATGTTTGAATACTCCATTAGTAGTGTAGCGCTTGACACAGTCACGTCGATAAAATATTTGGGCGTAACATTGCAGAGCGATATAAAGTGGGACAAGCATGTAATGGCAGTTGTGGGGAAGGCAGATAGTCGTCTTCGGTTCATTGGTAGAATTTTGGGAAGATGTGGTTCATCTGTAAAGGAGACCGCGTATAAAACACTAATACGACCTAGTCTTGAGTACTGCTCGTCCGTTTGGGATCCCTATCAGGTCGGATTGAGGGAGGACATAGAAGCAATTCGGAAGCGGGCTGCTAAATTTGTTACTGGTAGGTTTGATCATCACACGAGTGTTACGGAATTGCTTCAGGAATTCGGGTGGTAGTCTCTGGAGGAAAGGAGGCGTTCTTTTCGTGAATCGCTACTGAGGAAATTTAGAGGACGAGCATTTGAGGCTGACTGCAGTACAATTTTACAGCCGCCAACTTACATTTCGCCGAAAGACCACAAAGATAAGATAAGACAGATTAGGGCTTGTACAGAGGCATATAGGAAATCATTTTTCCCTCGTTCTGTCTGGGAGTGGAACAGGGAGAGAAGATGCTACTTGTACGAGATACCCTCCACCACGCACCGTATGGTGGATTGTGGAGTATGTATGTAGATGTAGATGTAGACGCATTACATAGCTACGTTGTTTCCCGTCATTCGTTCAATTTTCCACCCCTCAACCTCCCTTTAATTCTTTCTTCCTCTCTCTCTATCGTGTCCCCAAAGTCAAACATATAAATACTTGCACATACACACACAAATGGGCGCCCTCCCTGTTTTTGCACTCACGTCTCCGAAAGGACATTAGCGACGACCGGAAATTTAAACTGTTATCGGGCTTTCGGCTCTGACTCGCTCAGACTCAGGTAATTAGAGATTTTCTGTCTTGAAGTGATGAAAGAGGAACGATTTATAGGCATGCTGTTTGCCGTTCCTTGTTTCTGTTATCGAATCCATGGACTGGATAAAATGTAGTGACACCAGCGCTGTAACATGAAGTATGTGCGTGAGTCACATGGCATGCCCGCCGTCTGTAGCTCATAACAGAACGTCAGCTGAAGTAGTACCGTCAGCGGCAACGGCTGTGTTTGAGTCACTTGCTGTGTGTACTGTCTGGAGGAGGGGGAGGCTAGCTCAAGCACACTTGATACGTGGTACCTACTGGAATTAAGGAAAACGTGGAACGGAGGACCCACCAATATAACTTTCTTTGCACAAAACCTGTTTATTTAACAATATATAAATTGTGTTTTATAGATAATCGAAGCATTTAACCATAAAATTTCTTTAACAAAATGAACAAATTTACAAAATTCTTTTTACCTTAATCCTTAACTTGAATAAGCATTTAATCTTTGCAAACGAAATCTGAAGGGTTGTATTGCAAAACGGAAAACAATATGACACTGATTACCAGGTGGCCGGACCTGCAGGCCCCCCGTTATCGCTCAAACATCGGTGTTTACTTCTGCACTGGGCACAGTCTATCTTATTAAATGCCCTTCTGAAACACAGGAAAACTATATCAGCACCATTTATGACAAGGGTGATCCAATTACTCAAAACAGATGACTGAACTATTAATTTGAAGGTTGATTAAGATGCGCACCTGTGCTTAAATGTAAAGACTTACTCCACAGCAACCATCCTCTTAATTTCAATCGGCAGCCAAAGTGCGACTGGATCCTTCTGAAAATTTTATTTTGACTAAAGCCTGGTGACAGGTAGCTGTTAATACTTTCAAAGTTAAACTGATTGTCAGTTATTAAGAACACTGTGAAGGAACGTCTTGAAACATTACTTGTTAACACTTATTACAGGACAACTCACTCGGCGGAACCACAAGATCCAGCTAAAAGACACCAACAATGACCCGGTCTTTGGCCGGCCGGTCTGGCCGAGCGGTTCTAGGCGTTTCAGTCTGGATCCGCGCGACCACTACGGTCGCAGGTTCGAATCCTGCCTCGGGCATGGATGTGTGTGATGTCCTTAAGTTAATTACGTTTAATTAGTTCTAAGTTCTAGGGGATTGATGACCTCAGATGTTAAGTCCCATAGTGCTCAGAGTCATTTTACCCGGACTTTCAAACACTGAAACTAACAGCTGGTACAACAGGTTTTTAAGATTATAACTAATTACTAAGAAAAGCAATTCCAATCAAAGAATGCAACCGGCTAACAGCTAGATCCAACCACAAGGCCCCTCTTTTTTTTTAACAGCAACCTGTGCCTTGGTACAATTGTTCCAGTTGTATTTACGACCAAGAATTGATTAACTAGAACAGTAATGATCAGGTAGAAAGCAGAAGGGAAAGGCAATATAATAGCGGGACAAATTTTCAAACAACTTGTGTTTTAGTACAATTCTACTGCCTATATTTACGACCAAAGATCCCACCTAGAAAAACTCTGAGGGTCGGGTACAAACCAGAAAATAATGAAGGCAGGTAGACAATGAAACAGATCACCACGAGAATTAAAGACTGTTACTCCCCTTGATCAGCAAGCATTCCCATGGATCCACGGGGCGCCGCAGCGGTTACTGAGTAGTGCCTATGAAAGCCAGGCAGAAGAAGGCAATCAGGCCACGAGCGGTCGTCCGACGGAATGTCGGCCTGCTGCTTGCAGTCTACGCTGACCCCTCGCGCAGGCCCTCCTTGCGCAGCTCTCGGGCCAGCGAAGCGCATATATATATATATATATATATATATATATATATATATATATATATATATATATATATATATATATATATATACACTCCTGGAAATTGAAATAAGAACACCGTGAATTCATTGTCCCAGGAAGGGGAAACTTTATTGACACATTCCTGGGGTCAGATACATCACATGATCACACTGACAGAACCACAGGCACATAGACACAGGCAACACAGCATGCACAATGTCGGCACTAGTACAGTGTATATCCACCTTTCGCAGCAATGCAGGCTGCTATTCTTCCATGGAGACGATCGTAGAGATGCTGGATGTAGTCCTGTGGAACGGCTTGCCATGCCATTTCCACCTGGCGCCTCAGTTGGACCAGCGTTCGTGCTGGACGTGCAGACCGCGTGAGACGACGATTCATCCAGTCCCAAACATGCTCAATGGGGGACAGATCCGGAGATCTTGCTGGCCAGGGTAGTTGACTTACACCTTCTAGAGCACGTTGGGTGGCACGGGATACACGCGGACGTGCATTGTCCTGTTGGAACAGCAAGTTCCCTTGCCGGTCTAGGAATGGTAGAACGATGGGTTCGATGACGGTTTGGATGTACCGTGCACTATTCAGTGTCCCCTCGACGATCACCAGAGGTGTACGGCCAGTGTAGAAGATGGCTCCCCACACCATGATGCCGGGCGTTGGCCCTGTGTGCCTCGGTCGTATGCAGTCCTGATTGTGGCGCTCACCTGCAAGGCGCCAAACACGCATACGACCATCATTGGCACCAAGGCAGAAGCGACTCTCATCGCTGAAGACGACACGTCTCCATTCGTCACTCCATTCACGCCTGTCGCGACACCACTGGAGGTGGGCTGCGCGATGTTGGGGCGTGAGCGGAAGACGGCCTAACGGTGTGCGGGACCGTAGCCCAGCTTCATGGAGACGGTTGCGAATGGTCCTCGCCGATACCCCAGGAGCAACAGTGTCCCTAATTTGCTGGGAAGTGGCGGTGCGGTCCCCTACGGCACTGCGTAGGATCCTACGGTCTTGGCGTGCATCCGTGCGTCGCTGCGGTCCGGTCCCAGGTCGACGGGCACGTGCACCTTCCGCCGACCACTGGCAGCAACATCGATGTACTGTGGAGACCTCACGCCCCACGTGTTGAGCAATTCGGCGGTACGTCCACCCGGCCTCCCGCATGCCCACTATACGCCCTCGCTCAAAGTCCGTCAACTGCACATACGGTTCACGTCCACGCTGTCGCGGCATGCTACCAGTGTTAAAGACTGCGATGGAGCTCCGTATGCCAAGGCAAACTGGCTGACACTGACGGCGGCGGTGCACAAATGCTGCGCAGCTAGCGCCATTCGACGGCCAACACTGCGGTTCCTGGTGTGTCCGCTGTGCCGTGCGTGTGATCATTGCTTGTACAGCCGTCTCGCAGTGTCCGGAGCAAGTATGGTGGGTCTGACACACCGGTGTCAATGTGTTCCTTTTTCCATTTCCAGTAGTGTATAGGGTGTTACAAAAAGGTACGGCCAAACTTTCACTCAACATCTATGGTCATCAGTTCCCTAGAACTTAGAACTACTTAAACCTAACTAACCTAACGACATCACACACATCCATGCCCGAGACAGGATTCGAACCTGCGACCGTTGCAGTCGCGCGGTTCCGGACTGAGCGCCTAGAACCGCTAGACCACCGCTGCCGGCTTCTCACAAACAAATAAAGAAAATATGTTATGTAGACAAGGGTCCGGAAACCCTTAATTTCCATGTTAGAGCTCGTTTTAGTTTCGTCAGTATGTACTGTACTTCCTCGATTCACCGCCAGTTGGCCCAACTGAAGGAAAGTAATGTTGACTTCGGTGCTTGTGTTGACTTGCGGCTCAGTACTAGCATCAAGCACATCAGTACGTAGCATCAACAGGTTAATCATCATCACGAACTTGGTTTTGCAATCAGTGCAATGTTTACAAAGGCGGAGTCGGCAGATGCCCATTTCATGTATGGATTAGCACGGGGCAATAGACGTGGCGCGGTACGTTTGTATCAGACAGATTTCCAGAACGAAGTTGTCCCGACAGGAAGACGTTCGAAGCAATTGATCGGCGTCTTAGGGAGCACGGAATATTTCAGCCTATGACTCGCGACTGGGAAGGCCTAGAACGACGAGGACACCTGCAATGGACGAGGCAGTTCTTCGCGCAGTTGACGATAACCCTAATGTCAGCGTCAGAGAAGTTGCTGCTGTACAAGGTAACGTTGACCACGTCAATGTATGGAGAGTGCTACGGGAGAACCAGTTGTTTCCGTACCATGTACAGCGTGTGCAGGCACTAGCAGCACCTGATTGGCCTCCACGGGTACACTTCTGCGAATGTTCATCTTACAATGTGTCAATCCTCATTTCAGTGCAAATTTTCTCTTTACGGATGAGGCTTCATTCCAACGTGATCAAATTGTAAATTTTCACAATCAACATGTGTGGGCTGACGAGAATCCGCAGGCAAATGTGCAATCACGTCATCAACACAGATTTTCTGTGAACGTTTGGGCAGGCATTGTTGGTGATGTCTTGATTGGGCCCCATGTTCATACACCTACGCTCAATGGAGCACGTTATCATGATTTCATACTGGATACTCTACCTGTGCTGTTAGAACATGTGCCTTTACAAGTACGACGCAGCATGTGATTCATGCACGATGGAGCTCCTGCACATTTCAGTCGAAGTGTTCGTACGCTTCTCAACAACAGATTCGGTGACCGATGGATTGGTAGAGGCGGACCAATTCCAGGACTGCATCAGCGCATCAGGGATTCCATGCGACGGAAGGTGGATGCATGTATCCTCGCTAACGGAGGACATTTTGAACATTTCCTGTAACAAAATTTTGAAGTCACGCTGGTACTTTCTGTTGCTGTGTGTTTCCATTCCATGATTAATGTGATTTGAAGAGAAGTAATAAAATGAGCTTTAACATGTTAAGTAAGCGTTTCCGGACACATGTCCACATAACAAATTTTTTTCCTTTGTGTGTGAGGAATGTTTCCTGAAAGTTTGGCCGTACCTTTTTGTAACACCCTGTATAGGCAAGTAAAAACCTTCTAAAGACACAAGCCACAGATTCCAACTCTTCCAAATAGATACTGGCAATTCGGCTGCAAGAGGGATAGTTGATACTACAACTGAGCCAGTGGTGCCAGACAGGTCTACTAAGTGAATGGCGCCACGGTTCAACTAACAGTATGTTTAGGAAACACGAACAACGTGCGTAGATCAAGATAGAAGTGGCATGTAGTTGGAGCGCACAGCGTTTCCGTTTCGCTCTGCACCCCATCGTGACAACGTGGCTCTGCACCCCATCGTGACAACGCACCACGCCACGTGGTGAACCCCGTACAGGAGCCCCTCCGCACGTGGGGGCTGTGAGATACTGGAGGTGCTGGAGCACCCACCGTGATCACCCGATATGAGTCCATGCGATTACAGCCTGTTCGCCAAAATCAAGGAAAGTCTTTAATGGCATGTGCTACTACAAGAGAGAAAACTTCATCTACGCCTTCTACATCTACATCTACATGACTACTCTGGAATTCACATACAAGTGCTTGGCAGAGGGTTCATCCAACCACAATCATACTATCTCTCTACCATTCCACTCCCGAACAGCGCGCGGGAAAACGAACACCTAAACCTTTCTGTTCGAGCTCTGATTTCTCTTATTTTATTTTGATGATCATTCCTACCAATGTAGGTTGGGCTCAACACAATATTTTCGCAGTCGGAAGAGAAAGTTGGTGACAGAAATTTCGTAAAAAGATCTCGCCGCGACGAAAAACGTCTTTGCTGTAATGACTTCCATCCCAATTCGCGTATCATATCTGCCACACTCTCTCCCCTATTACGTGATAATACAAAACGAGCTGCCCTTTTTTGCACCCTTTCGATGTCCTCCGTCAATTCCACCTGGTAAGGATCCCACACCGCGCAGCAATATTCTAACAGAGGACGAACGAGTCTAGTGTAAGCTGTCTCTTTAGTGGACTTGTTACATCTTCTAACTGTCCTGCCAATGAAACGCAACATTTGGCTCGCCTTCCCCACAATATTATCTATGTGGTCTTTCCAACTGAAGTTGTTCGTAATTTTAACAACCAGGTACTTAGTTGAATTGAAAGATTTGAGAATTGTACTATTTATCGAGTAATCTAATTCCAACGGATTTCTTTTGGAACTCATGTGGATCACCTCACACTTTTCGTTATTTAGCGTCAACTGCCACCTGCCACACCATACAGCAATTTTTTCTAAATCGCTTTGCAACTGAGACTGGTCTTCGGATGATCTTACTAGACGGTAGATTACAGCATCATCTGCGAACAACCTGTGAGAAATGCTCAGATTGTCACTCAGGTCATTTATATAGATCAGGAACAGCATAGGTCCCAGGACGGTTGCCTGGGGAACACCTGATATCACTTCAGTTTTAGTCGATGATTTGCCGTCTGTTACTACGAACTGCGACATTCCTGACAGGAAATCACGAATCCAGTCGCACAACTGAGACGATACCCCATAGGCCCGAAGTTTGATTAGAAGTCGCTTGTGAGGAACGGTGTCAAAAGGTTTCCGGAAGTCTAGAAATACGGAATCAACTTGAGATCCCCAGTCGATAGCGGCCATTACTTCGTCCGAATAAAGAGCACAAGAGCGATGTTTTCTGAAACAATTCTGATTACATATCAATAGATCGTTCCCTTCGAGACGATTCATAATGTGTGAATATAGTATATGTTCCAAACCCCTACTGCAAACCGACGTCAATGATATAGGTCTGTAGTTAGGGCGATCCTTGCGAGACATCGACAAAGATTGATGCGCTGACGGTCTACGACGCCTTCCTTTTTAGTGGGGGAAGGTGAAAAGAGATGTGGCAATTATATCGAGGGCATATAACGTGGTAAATGTCTGTCAGTAAAGTCTGCTATGAATAACAACTGTGTTCTCACTACTTCTTATCCAACAGATATATGTAAATTTGCAACGCCTTTGTGTCTTCAAACGATTGTTGTGCCTGTTTACAACAAAATCTTGCACAATTTTTCATTCAGTCATTGTGATTTGCCACTGGTAAAGACCTTATTTCACAAAAGTATACTCACGTTTACATTTCTACTTTCGGAAGATTCAGGCTGTCAAGAAAAACTTCCTGCTGACATCCAATAGGAAGATTTTGTTCTACTTTAGTAAAAGTTATCGTCTAATGCATTTTATTAAAAACGGCAGTGAGCTACGAACATAAGCACTGAATCAAAATAAATGAAACAGTACATGGAAAGCAGACTGAAAATGCTTCAAATAGTAAGAAGAGAATTTTAAAAAAGTAACAGCTACTGTTTTTTCATTTCTTCAGGCACGGCAATGCATAATATAGCGCCGCTGAGATGTCTTAACAGTCAACGAAAGTGCCGTCTGTGAAAATCGTAACGGAACTGGTGACAGTGGCTTGTTGGCAATTATTGCCAGTGATTTCGAGAGCATTTACTCTGAGTTAGCGAACAAATTATTGATGTTTTTGGAGCGGAATTAAGATAGCAACTTTTGCTTCTCAATGAAACCGGAATAATATCTTCAACCGTAATTTACCGACAGTCATGAGCATCATGAATAGCTGTGAAAATACTGTATGTAATAATTATGGTGTTACTGTACTTGCAATTTTCATCACTTCTGTTTCAGTTTTTTAACTGCCTTCTTAAACACACGAATAATAACACGTAAAGCAATATATCTGAACAAAAAGAGGAAGTATGAAAGTAAGTTTATGTTTAATAACAGTATGTACCCGAGATTCTTTTTTCTAGTGGATCACTTCGACGTGGTATAGTTTGGCTACATGGAAGAAATTCCTGTGATCACACTGCACTCTCAACTTATCACGATGTTGTTGCTACTATCAGGGAGTAAAACAAATATTTTTATTATTAATAATTTTTCAGTAGTCGAGAGGTTGTTGTATACCCTATTATGAATGATTAATATATTTTCTTACTCAATTTTGAAATGATAGCACTCATTTTATATATTAGTATCAACTTTATCTTGGATAATGAATTGAAATTTCTTTCCGTCTCCAGGAATCAAATGGAATTATTTTTTTATTCAGATTATCGTGTCACCGGAAAAGTCTTATAGTTTGGAGAAACCAGATCCTCATGCAGATCTCTTCTACGGTAATCAGTCAGTACGTCCATAGTCAGTTTTGTGGGTACCCAATACCAGATCCCCATAGACCAGCCAGGACACTCTGAAGAGGAGCACCCTTGGCCACAGCTTAGCAGTAGTGAACACGTGGGAGGATCGGCACCGAGTTGGTCCAACCTACTCATGACTGAGCCTAGATCCCCCGAGGTTTACAACCAGTTCCCAGGGACTAATGGTAGTCGCAGTAGAGTTCTATGCACCAGTTCGACGAAGGTGACGTATAGAGTCTGTTTCGAAAGAAATAACTTTCTCTCAAAATAGTAAATTTTGAAGACAGTGCATTCAAAATCTATAAAACGATTTGTCATCTTCAGTCACTTTGACTTACCATCCTCTACTGACACTTAGCTTTTTAGCAATATGCCTCCATCATCAGGAGCTTTAGTGTCACGTTTAAATTAATTTTTATCTAAAGATTTCTTTATAGTTTGATGAGGTCTATCTGCTGGATGTTCCAGTGAGGTTATACACCGAAATTTCCTTCTGTCCAGGAAGAATGATTCATTTTAGTGTGCATGCTAAGACAGACGTATGTTTAGACCATTTCTATGTCTGCCTATATTTTTGCTAATATTGACACTCCATGCATCTGCTTCTAAATACATAAATATTACTTGTATGTACATTGTACATTGTGTTTTATGTATGTACGCAACATATATGTAACTCTTGCAGTTAATACAAATGTATGCTGGGTAATGGTCGATGGTCGCTTAACCCGCCAGGGTAGCGGAGAGCGCTAATGCGCTGCTTCCTGGACACGTGTAGATGCTCCGGCACCGGATCGAATCCGCCCGGAGGATTAACGACGAGGTCCGGTATGCCAGCTAGCCTGCATGTGCTTTTTAGGCTGCTTTCCACATCCCTGTAGGTGAATACCGGGCGGGTCCCCACGTTCCGCCTCAGTTACACGAATCGCAGACATCTGAAAAAACGTTTGTACTATTTCATGAGTTGCATTAGATACAGACAGCTGGGCTAATTCCATTCATGGGGATTCGGGGTGGCGGCAGAATGGGCATCCGGTCACATCTTTGAAACTAACACCGCCAAATCCATAGTCACAAGGTGTCGAAGCGGGACAAAGACCCAAAGAAAATGAAGATGGTCATTGGTCGCTTAAGAAAAATAAATTAAACAGCAATGTTACTTATTGTCATATCTACCACATATTATTTAATAATGTAAGAGGTTAAAGCTACACCCATCTTTAATTTCCATGTCCAGTCAGAATTTCCAGAACCTCTGATGCTATTGTTTTTTATCTCAATTACGTCCTGTGTTGTGCACGGTTGTTCCAGTAGATGCTACATTTTTGTATTTTGGTCTCCCAGCTGGTCGATTGAGATCTCCAAACAAGGCAGAGATGACCGTTTCTGGGGATAGCTCTTACTTTGCAGGGATGTACGTCGGCAGCTTGCTCTTTCAACTGGTGATGCGGCTAGACTCTAGTGTTGCCTCCAGTGGCTGGGTCCTACCGATGAATCTCTTTCTAGGTATCAGGCGACACACTACAGCAGGCTCATCCAAGAATTGAGCCCGGCGGGTGCGCCCTCACCACGCGGGCGCAGTGTAGTTCAGCTCCCCGTCCGCGACCGTGTGTCGCTAGTGTCGGCATAGGGGCGAGAGAGAGAGAGAGAGAGAGAGAGAGAGAAGGAGCTGCGGAGCGAGTGAGACCCCACAGCACTGCTCTGCCTGGACTGTCCCGCGGTCAGATCAAACGTAAACAAAATATTCTATTTTAGAAATAATTTTATGTAAGGGATACAGTCTCATTCTCATTGTTAGTAGTTACAAGTAAATATTTTTGTTGTGCATTGTGCTACAGCTTTTTGTATCTCTTTTCAGAGTTTAGAAATCGGTTCCTTAGTTTGCTATTTGTACGTAATAATTTTAACTAACCAAGTTTCAAAACTTCTTAAAAATAGAATTAAAGTTATAAAGCTCTTTATTTCTTACAGTTAACATTGTTAAAGAAGACAACTAACATTTTACACGTTTTTCTTTTTCGAGGAAACGATTTTGCTTAGATTGGTACAATATTCCGTGAGACTGCTAACCTCAAAGAATTACTCAAGTAATGAACGGTTCTTAGTCAAGTAATGAACGGTTCTTAGTTTTAGCAAGCTTTAAAAAGAGAGAAAAAGCGCTCACAAATATACGTGGAACCAAACAATGAGAGAACTTTGGCCGCGTGCTTGTGCAAAAGAGGACATTTCTCTCGTGGAAGACAGCTGTAAAAGTCATCCAAAGTTTTACACATAGGACAATGGTCCTTGATGCGGATATCGCACTGCGGGCCAATCAGCTCTAGTTGCGCTTGTGAGGCGTCCTCTGCCCGAAGGGAAAACGGGCGAACAAATATATCTAAGGCCGTTTGAAGCTCACTTATATCCAAAAATCTGTTTTCAAACTGTTCTTGTAATTCGCAAATGATTTGAACATAATCTGAAAAATCCACATCTTCTTTAACACTGTCTAGTGCAGGATTGTCTCCATAATTCTTCTCGCGCAACTGTTTTTCCCACAAAATAAGGGTTAAAAAAATACTTGAATCGTCTGCACTAAATCAATAACAGAGTGATTTTCACCTTGGAGTGAAATGTTCAAAGTATTTAAATGACCCGTAAGGTGTACTCAAAAATCCAAATTCGCCACCCACTGGAGATCACAAAGTAATTCTTCTGGACGTCCTTCCATTTCCAAAAAGGTATTTATTTCACCCCTCAAGGAGAAAACACGATGAAGCACCTTTCCTCTGCTCAGCCATTTTACTTCGGTGTGGTAGGGGATGTCCGGGTATTCCGCTTCCATATCAGCCAGAAATTCTTTAAATTGAAGATGTGTGAGTCCATGCGAGTGAAGATGATTAACCATTCGAAGAACTGTGTCCATAACATTTTTTATGTTGACAATCTTCGCACAAAGTGCCTCATGGTGTATCAGACAACGGACTGCCGCGAATAGGGAACAGCGCCGACTTCAGCCATTTTTGACCTGACGTAACGCAGGCATTCAGTGCGTATCCCCCTTAGACTAGGGACTCCATCCGTTGTTACACTGGTCAGACGTTCCCATTTTAAACCCATTGACTCTAACACGTTTCCCACGGCTAGAAAAATATCCAAACCCGTGGTTGTGTCTTTTAATGGTACCATGTCGAGAAATTCTTTTGTGATACGCAGATTGTCGTCGACACTTCGAATGAATATGACGAGCTGAGATATGTTCGCAACGTCCGCGGACTCGTCAAGAGAGATAGAAAATGAAAAGAAATTTTCCGCTGTCTCCATTAATTGCTCATCTACATCTGACGCCGTATCTTCAACTCGGCGAGCAACAGTTTGACGCGAAAGAGCTACTTTTTCAGATTTTCCCGTGAGGTCTGCAGGACAAATATAAGCCGCCGAGTCGACCAGGCAATCCTTGATGAGATTCCCAGCCGCAAAGGGTTTCCCTGCTTTCGCAATTCGCAGTGAGCATTTGTAACTTCCGCGCAAACTCGGCCCACCTCTTTCCTGCTCCTACCATGGCAAAAAAAGAACATACAATTAATTTTGTACAATCCTGTTTTTTAAAACACTTTTGCCATTTTAACAATTAATTGTTTCATTGATTGAAATTAAAATAAAAAACAAACTAAAAAAGACTGGTTTTGCGTGAGTTTTCCGCCAGTTTCTCTGAAAATCGGCCTTAGCCGCTAGAAAGGACAGCAAAATGTGGTCGCAAAATAAACTTTTATGTATTGAAGTATTTGCGTTTTAGTTAATTGAAAACATTGATCAAACTACAACATATGATGTTTCATCCATAAAAACACAAATATACAAAAACAAAGACTGACGCTTAATGACACTTTGCTGTCCGAGAGAGAGTTTGTGACGGCTTTTCAGAAAGTGGCAAAAAATAACCCACATGAAACTTTTGCTAATGTCTGTGCGATGCGATTTAATGCAGCCCAAATATAAGAATTAATCGATAAGGAATATTCCTTGTTGCTGTCAGTCTGATACTCGATAAATGGCACATTGCTAAGTGACATAGCAGATTTTAAAATATAGTTTTATATATCTTTATAAATAACGAAGAGTCATACGATAGGAAACACCTACTTCACTATAATGCTGCTTGAAATTTTGTTTCAGTTCCTTAAGCATTGACTGGCGTTCCTCTTGCGACAAAATTTTCGAACTGATATTTGCGACAGGTATTAAAATACCGTTCAATCGAGTACTTTTTTAAATACATGAGGTTCCGATGATACTAAACATTTGGCATGATTTTCGACAGCAGTACGAAGGAAATAAATTTCCCACTCGGGTTTAGATAGCGCCGACGCGCCGCTCCTCTCTCTTTTTGTGTGCTGCTGTTGACCATCCATCTTGATCCACTTTAGCCATACGTCTGTTGACTAAAGGTTTCGTGTCCCTTATGATCGCTTCTGTCGCGGCGGTCTGTCGACCTTACGAAGCGCCCGTATAGCGGCATGGCGATGCGCGGTGGGTGGTCCACACGGCCAGCTAAGCGACGCGGCTCATACGAATTCGCCCGGGCCCTAGCGGCCCAGAGGCACACTTTGGACGAGCCTGCACTACAGCTTGATGATCACCCAGTCGATGACGGGTATCACTGATCTGATTTGCCTATTCCATGGTCTCTCCAGTGTTCTTTCACTTCTCCTTATGTATACCGCAACAGCATTATTTCGTAACATAACAGGGCACGCACTATCAGCTATCGCCAGGATCATTGCGATGATGTTTGGTATCTGTGCGACGCAACTCCTCATTTTCTAGGTCGAAAAACTAAGCCACTCTCTATAATGAGTGAAATGCTGAGCTCAGAAAGAGTGTTAGCATACGTTGCAGATATTTGGGTGTAAGATTTTTCGGAAAAGGAAAAAAAAATAGGCCAGGAGTAAGTAGACCTCGCGCTCTGACGGTTTCGTGCAAACTTTATTTATGTATATAGACAGTTCATTCACCCTGCGAATCTAGAATCTCGACAGTTTTTGCCTGTTATCGATATTAATAGTGGAAAGATATCGGTCCCAGGAATTCCAACACTTTCAAGAATGCTTTAAGCCTTAAGTCGGATAACAATAGACAAAAGATGGACTTTTTCGTGTAATAAAATCATAAATTAACTATTTCGGGTTTTTCCTTTACTTTTACCGTCAAAAGTTGATTCTTGCACAATTTCGTGATTGTGGGTCAACGGGAAGTAATCTGTACATTTTGCTGAGCGTGCTTGCGAGAATCAAATTATATACGACACAAATGGCCGTGTCTTTCTGTTATACTGATTTGGGAGCTCCTATTTTGTGCACTGCTAAGAGACTGTAGACCTTAGTATGTGACATAAATTTCAATTTTATACGTCAGAGTTTTTGACAGTCCGACAGACATATAGATTGACAGACGGACAAAAAGTGATCCTAGAAGGATTCCGTTGTTATTGATTGAGGTACGGAACTCTAGAAAGAAACGGAAAAATAAACATCATGAAAGCATTGTGAAAATGCAGACGTCTACAATAATTACTATAAAAGTTATATAGATTAATAGAATCTTTTGCTACTGTAATAAAAGTTTTGTTAATACCATACGCGTTTCGCTTTATTTTAAGGTAACTTCAATGCTCATTGCTATATTATCGGTTTTCTTATAACTCCGTTTGCTAGGATTATAAACAGTTATTATACTTTAACTTGCTACTATAAACTATTAAATTATTATCATTACTCAAGGGTTCTTTGTTTCTTTCGTCATTCTTAACGATCTTCTACACATATACCTTAAATTTTTGTACACAATGTTTTCAATGACAGGTCCTCTGCCATTTCGCCATTTCGTTTACTTTTTGGATATTATGGCATAAGTTCGTCTTCTGGTTTGTTTTCGTGGTTGTGAGAGTGTCTACTATTGCCTTGTGAGGGTGCGGTGTTTATTAGACCGGTGTGCATACGTGTGTGTGTGTGTGTGTGTGTGTGTGTGTGTGTGTGTGTGTGTGTGTGTGTGTGTGTTTGTTTGTGTGTGTCTGTGTGTGTGTGTGTGTGTGTGTGTGTGTGTGTGTGGATGTGTGAGTGAGTGAGTGTGGGTGTGTGCGTGTGATGGGAGCTAATACGTTTTACTTTCTATGTGTGAAAATTATTTCACTTAAGTGGTTGGATGATCTAGGACGGGAAAGTTTCCTACATTACGTGATACTATTCTTGTGGTGGTCATTTGGATCGCATGTATTATATTAGTTTAAACAACGTTTGGTTGCTAATTCTTGTTTGGACTTTTATTGTGGGATCCTTTCCTATTATTGCCTCCTGGATTTGGAATTTCTCTTGGAGGCGAAAACAAACCATAAAAGACGGAAGAAGACTTTTATCATTATTACCTTCAACTTTTGTTGCATTTCTTACCAAATCTATACGCTGTGTTATCCAAGAAATCTTCCAACGAATAGAATATTTCGCGTAATAGACAGTAATTAGCAGCCTTCTTTTTAATAATTTCGTTGTACTTATTTCTACTCTCCTTGGACAGTTTTTTTTCCTCAGCAGTAAATGATGTTTTTAGTTTTATGTTCATAATTCCTTGGTAAATGTATGTCTAGCTCTCGTTTTGTTCCATTATCAGAGACAGAGCTTTTTGTGCAGCAATTGTCAGTGTTTTTTTTTAATGCGTACTTTTTTTAATGCGTCTTTTGAAAAGATCTTTACCATGAGCTCTATATTAGCTTTTCAGTTTTTATTTTAATGATTCTTTCCTGTAATTTATAAATTCTGTTCATGTTTTGTGCGTTTGTTCCTCAGATAAGAATTTAATATCTAAGAATTTAGTGTAACTGTGAGTAGTATGTCACTAAAAATCACTGATTCTTACACACTGATGACATTGTGTTTGCAAGTATCTCCGTGTGTTCATATCACTTCAGCAGAGAACTAATATTCATTCCCAGAAGTTTTGTTACACAGTCTATAAAGATATCACCCTTAATAGTTAAAGCCGGCCGCGGTGGTGTAGCGCTTCAGGCGCTCAGTCCGGAACCGCGCCACTGCTGCGGTCGCAGGTTCGAATCCTGCCTCGGGCATGGATGTATGTGATGTCCTTAGGTTAGTTAGGTTTAATTAGTTCTAAGTTCTAGGGGACTGATGACCACAAGTGTTAAGTCCCATAGTGCTCAGAGCCAAAATAGTTAAACTGAGTCATTTTCCCACTTTAAACAGAAACTCACGTCATTTTTTTTTTTCTTTAAATTCTCTCTGAATTTATAGCATATGACCACTTTCATACTGCCTTGATGGAAGAAGTTCTTATGTTTAATCAGTGACTATAATATTTCTGTCATCAGCAAGAGAATTTTTCACACTCGACTTACATTATTCAGAAAGTCATTCACGTACATGTGGATCATTATTGGTCATAATATGCTCTTCAAGGAATTCCATTTTTTTTCACTAACAGGTTAGTGCTAGCTGTAATTTATAAATTCTGTTCATGTTTTGTGCGTTTGTTCCTCAGATAAGAATTTAATATCTAAGAATTTAGTGTAACTGTGAGTAGTATGTCACTAAAAATCACTGATTCTTACACACTGATGACATTGTGTTTGCAAGTATCTCCGTGTGTTCATATCACTTCAGCAGAGAACTAATATTCATTCCCAGAAGTTTTGTTACACAGTCTATAAAGATATCACCCTTAATAGTTAAAGCCGGCCGCGGTGGTGTAGCGCTTCAGGCGCTCAGTCCGGAACCGCGCCACTGCTGCGGTCGCAGGTTCGAATCCTGCCTCGGGCATGGATGTATGTGATGTCCTTAGGTTAGTTAGGTTTAATTAGTTCTAAGTTCTAGGGGACTGATGACCACAAGTGTTAAGTCCCATAGTGCTCAGAGCCATAATAGTTAAACTGAGTCATTTTCCCACTTTAAACAGAAACTCACGTCATTTTTTTTCTTTAAATTCTCTCTGAATTTATCCCATATGACCACTTTCATACTGCCTTGATGGAAGAAGTTCTTATGTTTAATCAGTGACTATAATATTTCTGTCATCAGCAAGAGAATTTTTCACACTCGACTTACATTATTCAGAAAGTCATTCACGTACATGTGGATCATTATTGGTCATAATATGCTCTTCAAGGAATTCCATTTTTTTTCACTAACAGGTTAGTGCTAGCTCTGCTCATATTTACTCCATATATCAGAATTGTTCGGAACAAGTCACTAGCTGCGGTTCTCGAAATATCAATGCTGAATATGACATAAATGATACATTAATTATACGTGCAATCCCAAGCGGACTGAAATCTATTAATCTTGCATTCCCTACTCGAACTCGCAGTATGTCGTAACTCAACACGTCCGTCTCGAGAACTTGTCACTCACTTCTCTAAGAGCAGCACTACCTAAATAGAGAGACAATGAGCCACAGCAGGAGCGTCCATGTTCTGCTAGTGGGATCTCCCTCCACTGTCTGTATTTAACTAGACAATTGTTGTCCACAATGCACATACAAAAAAAGGAATTTGGGCACCATGAGTGGCACCACCAAATTTTGCGCAGTTTAACAAAAGCGACTATTCAAATTCAGTACACTAGGTACACATCAGTCGAAAGAGACTATGTTGTAAATGAAAATGGATTATATTTCTTTAATATTCTTGGTTTTTAACACATTTCTCAGACTCTCACTCTACTGTTATTCATTAACATCTTGAAAGCAGCTTATCAACACACTGTGTCTGTATTATCTGCAAGCAAATGAGAAATGTATTCAGTGAAATGAGTCTTTTCCAAGCAAGGGACCTAAAAGATAGCATCCATTTCTGCGTAACCTAGGTCTCAAAGCGAAATAAGATTTGCTCCTTGGGTGTTGCTTGAAAGCCTTCACAGTCGCGAGAGAAAAGCGTAGAAGGAATGCGTTCTCCCGTGCGAAACCCTGCAGGAGACGGCTCTGTCGTCTGTTTAAGAAATTGAAAATTCTGTGAGAGAGACGGCTGGAGGTAGCATATCGTCCTCCGTTCTGAATAAAATATGGCGACGACACAGAACAGAGACTTTTGCCCTCTGGCGACATCGGTAACAGAGTCTTGGAGAGATAATTTCCCTTTATATACCGTACGCCAGTTGGTACAAACGTACTATAATTGACACAGAAGTTACCACTAGCACCTACAGCTCTGTTGAACTGTGTATTGTCGATATATAGGAGTTTATCTGCAGTTGCTACATCCTGTAAAACATGTAAACAACTCCAGTAACAATTATGAAATAATCAGTAGCCAAGAAGAAAGATTGTCTAGTAACTTGGTAGTATTTTTCGGTATATTTCATTTGTACGTGATGGTACTAGGAAAAGGCAGAACAGATATACTGATGCTGAATCCAAACTATAACCTTTAATGAATAAACTCCTGTTGTCAGTAAACCCTGTTGTCAAACATGAAAAGTTTTGGATGCTTTGCAACTGGTGTGGAGAAAACGGGTTTTTCACAAAGTAATTTTCAAAATATAAAACAAAGCTGTCGTCAACACGAAAGTTCGTATGAATAACACAGTACTTTGCTTGGAATGATCCAATTGATCTACGCATGCCCTAGCCCTCCTTCCATTTGTGAGTAAACCAGGCAGTTAGAGGGAGGTATACAGTTTAACACGAATTATCAATTAACTGTTACTAAACCCATGTGAAAATTAACTACAAAATATCAGGATACATATACATTTTGATATTTTGCAGTTATTAGCTATTTCAGTTGTCATATTAGACGACAAAAATGCTGAATAGCACTTTGCTAATTTTGAATGTTAATTTCAACGGCTGTTTTGCTTATCCACAATTGACCCATGCAAATCGGCTAATAAGTTCATTATAGTATTGTACTTCGGAGTGTCACATTGAGTCTAGAGCTGGAGCTATTTTTCGAGGTTCCATACAGTCCTAACATTGACGTCACTTTGTTTGTTGGAGAGTCATACTACTGAACTATATTTACTACGTGCATGATATGCGGTAAGATCAGTCCATTTTAGATATAGTACTGTAGCATTATTTTTCGTGTGAAGTTAGCTGGTTTCGTTCTCTAGGTTTGCCCCATGGGCTACTACTTAGTCATATGCTTTTGTGCAGTGGAACAAGGCCAGAGACATTGCAAATACTTAATAACTTGTAGGCTGCTTACTGCATAACTTACACCTCATTTCATTCCATATTGTCTTGAATTCTTCAATGTTAACTGTTCATCGTGTCTCAGGATACATTTTGCGTTGATGACACTGCATTGTGTTTCCGATGACACTGTTTCGCTTCTATACCGAATATGCAGGTTGGATTGTCCCTACAAGATTGTATACTATGTCAGGTTTTTTTTTTTTCTTTTAATATCTCAGTTGTTGACTTATTTTTATTTGCCAGGAGAATAGTCTCCTGTATACAAGGTTTATTCAAATGGGTTCACAAGATTAATATTTGATGTAAATAATACAATTATTTAGTTAATGTTATTATTATTATTATTTTATGATAATTATATTAATTATACGTATATTATTATACACTACTGGCCATTACAACTGCTACACCAAGAAGAAATGCAGATGATAAACGGGTATTCATTGGACAAATAAATTATACTGCAACTAACGTGTGATTTCATTTTCACTCCATTTGGGTGCATAGATCCTAAGAAATCAGTACCCAGAGCAACCACCTCTGGCAGTAATAACGGCCTTGATACGCCTGGGCATTGAGTCAAACAGAGCTTGGATGGCGTGTACAGGTACAGCTGCCCATGCATCTTCTTCAACACGATACCACAGTTCATCAAGAGTAGTGACTGGGGCATTGTGACGAGACATTATCAATTGGTGATACATCTGGAGAATGTGCAGGGCAGGGCAGCAGTCGAACATTTTCCATCTCCAGAAAGGCCCTTATAGGACCTGCAACAAGCGGTCGTGCATTATCCTGCTGAAATGAAGGGTTTCTCAGGGATCGAATGAAGGGTAGAGCCACCGGCCGCAACACATCTGAAATGTAACGTCCACTGTTCCAAATGCCGTCAATGCGAACAAGAGGTGACCGAGACATGAAACCAATGGCACCCCATACCATCACGCAGAGTGATACGCCAGTATGGTGATGAAGAGATGACGAATACACGCTCCCAATGTGCGTTCACGACGACGTCGCCAAACACGGATGCGACCATTATGATGCTGTAAACAGAACCTGGATTCATCCGAAAAAATTGCGTCTTGCCATTAGTGCACCCAGGTTCGTCGCTGAGTACACCATCGCAGGCGCTCCTGTCTCTGATGCAGCGTCAAGGGTAACGGCAGCCATGGTCTCCGAGCTGATAGTCCATGCTGCTGCAAAAGTCGTCGAACTGTTCGTGCAGATGGTCGTTTTCTTGCAAACGTCCCCATCTGTCGACTCAGAGATCGAGACGTGGCTGCACGATCCGTAACAGCCATGCGGATAAGATGCGTCATCTCGACTGCTCTTGATACGATGCCTTTGGGATCCAGCACGGCGTTCCGTATTACCCTCCTGAACCCACCGATTCCATATTCTGCTTACAATCATTGGATCTCGTCCAACGTGAGCAGGAATGTCGCGATACGATAAACCGCAATCGCGGTAGGCCACAATCCGACCTTTATCAAAGTCGGAAACGTGATGGTACGCATTTCGCCTCCTTACACGAGGCATTAGAGCAAAGTATTACCAGGCTACGCCAGTCAACTGCTGTTTGTTTGTGTATGAGAAATCGGTTAGAAACTTTCCTCATGTCAGCACATTGTAGGTGTCGCCTCCGGCGCCAACCTTGTGTGAATGCTCTGGAAGCTAATCATTTGCATACCACAGCATCTTCTCACTGTCGGTTAAATTTCACGTCTGTAGCACGTCATCTTCGTGGTGTAGCAATTTTAATGGCCAGTAGTGTTGTAATTAAATTCATTAACTTGTATGTACGTAAAACGACCAATGTAATATATGTAACTTTATACTATTAGATACCATACTAACGTATTGATTACATTAATTTAAATAATTCTATTGTTTTATATTTTTTATTGTTAATAGAAAATAAATATTGAATAACGAAGAAAATAATACGACACATTTACCGGAATACCAGTTCCATAATTATCTTTATTTTACCAGCACTCACCTAAAGATTGGACCATTATTATTGTTATTATTTTTTATTACTATTATGACTATTGTACAGCGGAATCTCTCTGAATGGTAGTTAGTTTTCAGGATCTGAGAAGGCAAAACTATGTATGATACCGCGCTTTGGATGCCAATATGAAACAGGTGGTAGTGCCATGTCACTCAACTGTTATTGTAATTCATCCATTATCAAACTAAGTTTTTCTTCACGGTTCTCTAGCTACATAACTATTTCTTCCATAATGAGTTTAGTTATAGAGATACAGAGTAACTGTCCTGTAGGAGATTGAATGCTACAGATGAAAAGCTGGCATACGTTCAAAGTAATTGGTTGCTTTTATGACACCGTTCATTCACGTGCTATCTACAGCAATAAGATATGCAGACTTTATTCATTCCGTCGTGCCGCATCTCTGAAAGTGTGTGCTGTATGATTAATTTACATAGGTTATCTGAAGCAGCATTACAACTTATTCCTCGGACATCACGTAATTCATCCCGCATATCTTCAAAATATATCAGGGATAATTTATCACTGCTTAACTGAAGTGTCGGGTTTTCAAACACATACTAGGTGCTACAATAAAGTAATTAGACTGATTTTGTTCGCAAGATGTGGCAACCCTGCAGACTTGCGTAGGCACAATAACTTTGACCTTGGTCTATAAGCTGCTTCTAGTTCAAGCAGCACATTGATGCAACTGCTCAGTCGTGAGTTGTGCTGTAATAAGTTAACACGTGTTTGTGTCTCTCGTCACGGAAATAGAACCGCATAATATTCTGCAACAGAATGCAAGTTCACTTAATTTGGGTGAAAACGCGACGAGAACTTACGGTAAGCTTCAGGAGGCTTTTGGAGAGGAGGTTATGTCAAGAGCGCAAGTTTTTCGTTGGCATAAAATGTTTAGTGAAGGCAGAACGAATGTTGAAGATGAAGATCACAGTGGACGACCATCAACCTCACGGACGGATGTCAACTTGGCCAGGATGCGTGAACTCGTACGATCTGATCGAAGATTATCCATGAAAATGATTGCAGAAGAACTGAACATCAATCGAGAAACTGTTCGCATAATAATAACTGCAGATCTTAGTATGAGAAAGAGTTGGATTCTGTATGACGATAATGCGACATCCCATACTGCTCTGTCGGTAAAGCAATTTTTAAATTCAAAACAAATATCAGTACTACCACAGCCACCTTACACTGCAGATATATCTCTGTGCGACTTTTTTCTATTTCCTAGAGTCAAAACGGTGGTCAAGGGACACCATTTTCAAACAACACAAGATGTCCAAAAAACTGTGACGAGGGTCTTGGAAGATATTACAGAAGATGAGTTCCAGAAACGGAACCCTCAATGGAAGAAGCGCTGGAAAAAGTGTGTGCAATCAGAAGAGAACTACTTTGAAGGAGACCACACTAAACTTGACTAAAACGGTAAGCAACATTTTTTTCACATCAGTCTCATTATTTTATTGTCTCACCTCATACACACAACTTTCAATGTGTCCTCCCAATCAGCTGCTTCGGCTCTCCAATATAGCTCAATCAGCTGTGAGATTGTCATATCTATTCATTACATGGCCATTGTTTTGCTACTGTGTTCTTGGACACTTTGATTGTGAACTGGAAGAGAAAGTTTAGTGTCGTGCTGAAGTTCTCAGGTCAGGCTGAGGTATCCTTTTGCAGTCAGAGTGCCTGTTGGTAAATCTCACTACATCAACCATGCCTCCGTGGGGGTGGAGAAACCTTGATGCAAGTCAGTTCAGCCCATGACTCTATCATTGTGTATAGGTGAGCGGCACGTGTCTGGGTGGCGGACGATGTGTCTGTCTTACCAATACCTTCAGGTAAATCGAGTACAGCTACCTAGTTTCTTTGTTCTAAGAGCCCGACGTCGCAGAACCAGCCGGGTAATGTAAAAGCGTCTGCTCTTGTCAAACTAAGGATGGGGTTGACCCAGCGAGATTGTATCTTGTGAAAGGTGTGGACACGCCGATCAGTGGAAATACCACTGCGCCAGTCCATTCCGAACCTCGTGGAAGTAGGATGTGCATTTTTTACTCAAGGAGGAGAAGTTTGTCGTCCTTTTCCGGATTATTCCAAAATTTTGTGATATTTCACGACCATCACGTTTGCAATTGTATAACCAGCCCTCCCACCATTTCCCCTCCCCCCCCCCTCCCTCCGGAAATTTTTGAGACGTTAGATGTTGGGCAGGAGGAATGAATTTTTCGGAGATTTGGGGACGGTGTTTTGAAGGACGCAGTCGGTGATTGAGGGAGATGGGGGCTGACAGCCCTTTGGGACTGCTTGCTACACTCTATTGATTTTGAGCAGAGGTAATTTTTTGCAATTCATGGGAGTGTCACACGTAATCTGAGCAGTTCGCTTCACAATTGTTTTGGGTGTGCAACCCAAAATTCTGCCTTAATTCCAGTTTGAATATGGGTTTTTTAACATTGCATCAGCGAGCTGCACAGTTTAAGGAAACGTGGCACTGTAGCCTCGATGCGATCTTGCTTCCATAGCGTTCCTCACACCATGTTAGTCACACCTTTCGTTAGCCTAATTCAATTTATTTTGTTGCAATTACTGCTTTTGATTAACCTTTTCTTCATTTAAGAATAAACGTGATTCTGTTAAAGGCAGATTACTTTTGACCAACCTTTGTTTGAAGTATGAGTAAACGGTATTTTATTAAAGGCGATAATTTTTTTTCATCTTCATTCACCTCAAGAGTAAATACAATTACATTAAAATCAGAGCTGACGTCCATTACAAGATCATTAACTTCTATAGCTTTCCTAGTCAGTTAGTGTAAAAGTAACCTGGTATGCAGTCGAGTTGGGCTTTGCTGCTTTGTTTCACTTTCTGTAATAAAGGCAGCTCTTCCACACACTCACACAGAATCGTCAGTTAAGCCATCCACTCTTCAAAGCATACTATGATGAAAAATGGATCCCACAATTAAACAATCCTCAATGTGCCGGTCATTTGCATCTACGACGGCCTGTAACAGCATTATAATGAACAGCATTAGAAATACCATTTCATAACTGTTGGCAGCAGTTTTCGAACGGTAGATCATGGAATCTTCAGCTGCCGGGACACAGCTCGCGCACTGCTTGAAGTTCGCACCTTGCGCACAGCATTCTCAGTTTGTAACATTACAGGACATATTGGGACATATTGAAGTATTCGATACTGTAGACTTTTAGGGGATGTCGATACAGATATGCAAAATGTAAAGGGAAACTTTGGTGATGTTTAAATATTGTACTGTGTCAATATTATGACATTTTGCACAGAAAGAACAAAAATAGAATTAATGTAAATATATATTAGTGTTAGTAACCTATTTTCATTCAATTTTGTAATTATATTTCATTTTGTAAAAGAAAGACTCACTGTTTGCTGTAGCTCTGATTAATTGTATAAATTATCAGTTTTGAGCTAAATTATTTCGTATAATATGGACAAGATACTTTTAAAAACTCACCAGCTAAACAGAAAGTCTGTAAATGAACGTTTAATGCACACTTCTGGAACTTTCTATGGAGAAATTCTATATTATGATCGCAAAAATACGAAAACTTGTGAAAACTGCTTCATAACCTAATTTCGAAAGACGATTTGTATCAAGAAATATTGCTAAAAAGATTTATTTACGTTTTGAAACACGATTTAAATCATTTTACATATAAATAGTTGTTCTAAATCACTCAAGAAATATCCAGAATCAAATGTCAAGATATTTCTGGAAACATCGGTACAAATCTGGTGAAGGTTATCCAGAAGCTGGTAGAAAAATGTTATAAAATCTATTTGGAAATTATGCTTGTAAGAATTTATATGTGCTGATCCTTTTACTTGCTTTAATCTGTGCTAAAGTTCTGTAATGTCTGATTTGGTTTTAAGTTGTGAATTGCTATCGTATTGTGAACAAAGCATTCTCAAAGACTCTCATTGTTTGGAAGGATATTAGTACACCTAGGAGTTGTCAGTTGCCAGTTCGGATGTGCAGTGCTGATGGCTCGGAGAGTCAGTTGTTGAGTCTGTGAAGTCTGTCAGTTCTGTTTGTAAATAAACGTCTGTAATAAAGAATTACTTGTTGTCGTCAATATAAACTCAAGACCTTTTGCACGAAGCAGACACCTCCTAATGCAACGTTCTAATTTGGTTGAGGAAGCTGGGATCGCTATAAGTGCAAACAAATTGAAGTGGAACGTTTTAATTTGGTGTTGAGGAGCTGAAATGTTATAATTTGGTGGAGGAGCTGGGATGTTATAAGCTATGACAGCAAAATTCATGGCTCAATAAATTGTCCATCGGCTTCTTCCAGAAGCAATTCTCAAATCTCCAGTTAATTGGAACTTTTGAATGTTATTCAACCACGATGCTGAAAGAGGACCTCTCTATATTCCCTCAACATGTCGATATTCGCGAACAGAAGCTGCACCATTGCTGCTGTTTTGATAAAACTTCCTTACGAGTAAAGTTCTGTTCACCTTGTCCAGACCTCTGCTGAATGACTGCAGCTGAATGCACACTGATGCTTGTGTTTCAACCCGACGTCCCTGTACCAGTGCCGGCTCCTAACAGCAGATCATGACACTCCTAGCAACGCAAATCCCGTCAGAGACAAAATGTTCGCTGATGCTATCCGGCAATGTCAAGGCCCTTTTGTTTCGGTTATGTCTCTGAGAGACAGCAAGGGCATAGTCAATTTGTGGCGTGCGTATGCCTTGTATGTTGCCCACGATCAGTTCTCTGCTCCGTACAAAAGGCGAAAGTCTCAGCAAAATTCAAGTTTCCAATTCACTTCTACAATATCTTTTTCCGTTTAGAGACATCCTTTTTCTAAATTTTCTTGTTGAAGATTATTACTTAATAGGGCAGGCAGTATGCAGCGTACCTGGTTAGTAAACCCAAATACTGCAGTGAAATCTCTTCTTCTCACGGTTATCAAGAACTTAAGGGTGCTTAGCGTCTCCAGCAAGTGTCAGCGAACATTTTATCTCTAACAAAAATTGTTCCCTATTATGGAATCTTTCACACCCAGAAGTTTGATGCAAATACTCTCAAACAACGTATACATACTTACATATGCGTAGATCTGCAGTTAAGCTAGATAGGTCTCATAAAAGGTCGTACAGAAGGTAGAGAATGATTTTATTGATCACAAAGTATACATGGTGCGTTTCGGAGTTATTTCCATCTTCATAAATCCAAGTGCAAAGATAGTATAAAACAATAGCATTACCACTTGTGTACATAACATGGGATGATGTAACATGAGATGACAGACTACATATACTATGAAGGTGGAATTAAAATGCAGAGCTCGTTCAAGAGATAGCAACACGATTATTAAGTGGTCAACAACACGTACCATTCTTACAGACTCGGTGTTGTGCGGTCAGTATTTTCTTTCTAAGTGAAGCTCTCTAATATGAAAATATTTCAAATATGTCATGACTCTGGCTTGTTTGTTTCCAAGACTAGCAGTCAG
Source organism: Schistocerca gregaria (assembly GCF_023897955.1). NCBI lineage: Eukaryota > Metazoa > Arthropoda > Insecta > Orthoptera > Acrididae > Schistocerca > Schistocerca gregaria. Next base: position 434,515,617 of record NC_064925.1, read on the forward strand.
TAATATGCTTCATCCAGTTCAAGTTTTCGTCATTGTGGAGACAGAAAAATTTGGAGCACTCTGCCCTGTTTATGACTCTTTTTCATATGCTACATTAGTTAATTCTATGATTGTTTCTATTATGCAAAAGTAAATATATTGCTTTGTCGGCAGTTGGTTTCATTATAACGTTAGTATCATCTACGAAAAGTAGCAATTCTGCTTGATAAATGTTAACCAGAAAACCATTTACATTCAAGCTACAAGGAATAGATGTAAAACCAAAACTGAACCATGCTAGACTCCCTTTATGGCTTTTCCCTAAACATTAAAATTTTCTCTCCTTCGAACTATGTTTGTATTATTCAGCACAGCTTCGCAGCGTGACTCCTGAAATGCCAGCGATAACAAAAAAAATCGGTCATAAAATTTTGTCTGGCGAGTGCATCCGGCAGAAAAAGGACGTTAAAGAGTGGCAGTCTGGCAACACTGTAACCACAAGTACGGTAACTACCTCTGTATATAAATGCTCATTTTGCAGTACCGTTGGTGTAGTGGAAAGAGTTTTGGGTTAGCATGCATGAGGTCGATGGTTCGATCCTGGGTTGAGGCATATGTTTTTATTTGGTAAATGTAATCCAGGTGGTACAGTATCTGGCATCTTAATCGTCAACAGCGACTGCAGCGGGTCCTCTACAAACCGTTACACTTACATACCACAATCGTACAAAAGGAAGACCAGTCAGCTTTGAAAAAATGCCCTTCCCATGTCGTGGGCGTGAATTTATTCGCACCACTTCATCTACTAGACGCGAAACCTGTTTTCTTTGTACCCTCCTCCAATTGTCCCACAGATTACTACCAACTATTATTCTTGCCTCGTTCAGGTCCATTACATTTTGTTAGGGCCTTACGTTACCAGTAGGACTAGCAACGTGATTTGCTTATGATATCCAAACTCGGTTACATTTTGATGTGTTATCACCATGGCCCCACTAATTATGCCTTTCAAAATTGAGTATTATTATCATTATTCTATCGATGGGAGTTTGAAAACATCACGTCTGTTACCGTTAGGGAAACAGCGTAATTCGAAACTGAACATTTTACAATTAGCGGTGTTGGGATGAATCAAGCGGAGCAATATCTGTCAGAGGGATAATGCGCGTTAGGTGGAACAGCGCGCATGGCTGACGGCCTTTTTTATTCTGTATGCGCTGACCACCAGACAGGGACCAGTTACAAAAACACTAACACGTCTGTGACGGACAACAATGTACATGCGTACACGTGTCGAAGTCTCTCATTGTAAGCCTCTAAACCAGTGTGGCAGACGTGTGGCATACACAAACGATGAATATGTGGATGTGCTTCTGGTCCTTGGTACATCTGATAACCAGGTTGGTGTTGACGCTGCTAGATATCCTCGGCGACACCATCCAGATAAAAACGTGTTTCGTCGTTTCGATCTGTGCCAACAGGAGTCATGTTCTCTCCTTCCACCATCGCGTGTCAGAGGTCATCCACGGACTCGCTTTACTCCAGCTACTGAGGAAGCTATCCTGGAGGTCGTAATACCAAGAACCTCAGCGAAGTACACGTAACAAGGCAGCTGCATATCTCGCAGTGCATGGTCGTTAACGTGCTGCACGAGCACGGGTTGCACACCTATCGTTATGCTTTCATTCAACACCTGCAACCTGCAAATCGCCATCAGCGGATGCATTTCTGTGAATGGTTCCAGCAACAACAGGAAGCCAAATGATGACTTCATGAACACCATAATATGGTCGGATGAAGCAGCATTCACTCGTCAGGGTGTCTTCAATATGTGCAATGTCCACCATTGGTGTGAGGTTAACCAGCACATCACCCATGACCATGGATATCAAGTTCGCTTTGGTATCAACGTCTTGGCTGGAATATTGGGCGACAGGTGTTTGGGCACATACATGTTACATGACCAGTTGACTGAACGATGGTAACATGCATTCCTCTCAAACTATCTGCCTGATGTGCTGGAATATGATCCACTATATGTTTGGCAGAGGATATGGTTCCAACATGCACCTTCATACTCTGGAATTAATGTGCTACAGCATTTGGACAGAACGTTTACAGCGAAATGACTCGGACGTGGAGGTCCAGTTGTGTGGCCACCGCGGTCCCTGTCTTAAATCACCTGGATTTCTTCCTGTGGGGGCATGTGATGGAGCACGTGTAGTCTACACCTCCGACGAATGTGAAAGAGTCGGTAGCACGTGATCATGTCGCTCTTGTTACTGTGGACGCAACTTTGCTGCGAAGGGTCCAGAGCTGTATGATCCGGCAGGTTGCGCAATGTTTGGATGTGCAGGGAGGTCGCTTTGATCATCTGTTGTTCTGAGAACAATGTATTCTGTTGTGAAGGTCATGTGGTCATTAGTATTTCTTTATTTCTTTCTGACTGGTCATACCGGACTCGAAAGTCCATTACCGCAGCAACTTATTTTAGCCATCTGTCCCTGCCTTGGGCTATTTCCTTCCATTCACCTTCAGTACCTAGGTTCCTCAAATCAATTGTCCTCCCGTCTGCGCCTCGGGCTCCCCACAGGACGTTTTCCCTCTAAGTGCCCCACCAGTACTCTGCGCACTGGCCTGCCCTCATCCATTCGAGCTACGTGACCTGTCCATCGCAGCCTACGTGATTTAATAATACTGATTATGTCAGGGCTAGAATAGAGTTCGTGAACCTCTTCGTTATGCAGTTTTCGCCACTTTCCCTAATGTCATCCCTTTTTGCTCCAAAACGTTTCCTCAAAATTTTGTTTTCAAATACTCGAAACGGCTTTTCATTTTGCACAGTGAGAGACCAAGTCTCACACCCATACAGCGTAACTGGTAGAATAATAGTTTTATATATTCTAATCTTTAAATTCCTAGACAATACCCGTGATGAAAGTAATCTATTCAGTGAGAAGTAGCACGCATTTCCCGCCTGTAATCTCTTCTTCAGTTCGGATTTAACCTCATTTCTCGAAGTGATGTCCACGCCTAGATACTTACATGTGTTCACTTTTTCAAACTACATGTTTCCACCTCTGAACATTTCCTGATCTACTGCTGTTCGAATTCTAGTAGTAACCAGGTATTTAGTTTTGTCTTCACTTATCCTTAGACCTACATCTTCACTAGCCTTGATTAACGCATCCGCCTTTGCTGTTACAGATTCTTTCCTATCGCTAATGATGTTTAAATCATCTGCATATCCTAATATCTTAATATCTCCATTTAACTCAATACCCTCTGAATTATCTGCTGCCATTCGTACAACATATTCTAGGAATAAATTAAAAAGTAGCGGAGTCAGGGCATCTCCCTGCTTAAGTCCGTTCTTTATTACAAATTCTTCTGACTCCAATTTCCCCACGCGTACTCTACCTTTTGTGTTTTTCAACGCGCTTCTGTAAGTCTAACATACTTCTTTGGTATTCCAAATTCCAAAAGAATTCTGTATAATTTTGATTGCAATACTGAACCACATGCTTTTGTAAAATCTATGAAAAGATTACTAACTGGTTTATTGTATTCCAACTTCTTTTCCAAAATTTGACGCAGGGTGAATATTTGGTCTATAGTTGATCTGTTACTCCGAAAGCCAGCTTGGTAATCCCCACAATACAGATTAATATGGAAATTATTTTGTCACTGGTTGCTAATGCGTGACATGTGAGTGCTCATATTACAAGTAGTATAAATTACAAGTAGATGTTGTGGTATTGTACTGTGCTATCATATTTATAATTTCGAAATTGATATTGTTGTTGTAGTTATTCTGCCATATGACAGGTTATTTGTTTTAACTGTCTATTTATTATTTGTCTAACCGCGTATTACAAAATGTTGTAAATTTAGAATACATGTGACCTAAGAAAGGGTGCATATTACAGTATGAAATGTCAGAATTACCAAATAAAAAATGCGCCCAAACCCAGGACCGAACCATCGACTTCCTGCATGTTAACCCATAACTATATCCACTGCACCAACTGTTCTCACATGATTATTACCATACATGTGGTTACAGTGATGCCAGATTGCCACTCTTTAACGTTCTTTGGCTGCCGGATGTACTCGCCGGATGAAATTTTATGACAGACATTTTTTAATTGCAGGCATTCGAGGAATCTCGCTGCAAAGCCCTAGTGCGCGAATTTCGCTTCATCCTGTATATACGTATATATGGAAAAATTCCCTGTACCAATGATACAATACACATATCACTAAATATATTACTCATTAAGTTCGGAAAACTCTTAAGAATTATTTTGAAATTCCATTAGCATCATAGATCCATTCGCTTTTGAGAACTTTTATAATTTTATTAACGTCAGTGAATGATTTTGATGCTTCTTCAGGTTGGCGAAAGTTTTGTGGAATGACGTACTTAATACATTCTTCTGCTTTTTACAGTTCATCAGTTAATCTTACTTTTGCTGCTACATTTACAAAGAGGTTGTTAAAAATACTCCCAATCTGTGAATTATCTGTCACAACATTGATGTTCTTTTTGACTGTGATTGCACTGCCTGGTATTCCTGTCTCCCGATTGACAATATCCCATATAATTTTAATTTTATTATCTCCATTTTAATTTCTGTTATTAAGTGCATATTGCTGGAGATTTTAATAACTTTCCTTGAAATGTTGCATTAATTGTAGTATGACGGATATACACTCCTGGAAATGGAAAAAAGAACATATTGACACCGGTGTGTCAGACCCACCATACTTGCTCCGGACATTGCGAGAGGGCTGTACAAGCAATGATCACACGCACGGCACAGCGGACACACCAGGAACCGCGGTGTTGGCCGTCGAATGGCGCTAGCTGCGCAGCATTTGTGCACCGCCGCCGTCAGTGTCAGCCAGTTTGCCTTGGCATACGGAGCTCCATCGCAGTCTTTAACACTGGTAGCATGCCGCGACAGCGTGGACGTGAACCGTATGTGCAGTTGACGGACTTTGAGCGAGGGCGTATAGTGGGCAGGCGGGAGGCCGGGTGGACGTACCGCCGAATTGCTCAACACGTGGGGCGTGAGGTCTCCACAGTACATCGATGTTGTCGCCAGTGGTCGGCGGAAGGTGCACTTGCCCGTCGACCTGGGACCGGACCGCAGCGACGCACGGATGCACGCCAAGACCGTAGGATCCTACGCAGTGCCGTAGGGGACCGCACCGCCACTTCCCAGCAAATTAGGGACACTGTTGCTCCTGGGCTATCGGCGAGGACCATTCGCAACCGTCTCCATGAAGCTGGGCTACGGTCCCGCACACCGTTAGGCCGTCTTCCGCTCACGCCCCAACATCGTGCAGCCCGCCTCTAGTGGTGTCGCGACAGGCGTAAATGGAGGGACGAATGGAGACGTGTCGTCTTCAGCGATGAGAGTCGCTTCTGCCTCGGTGCCAATGATGGTCGTATGCGTGTTTGGCGCCGTGCAGGTGAGCGCCACAATCAGGACTGCATACGACCGAGGCACACAGGGCCAACACCCGGCATCATGGTGTGGGGAGCGATCTCCTACACTGGCCGTACACCTCTGGTGATCGTCGAGGGGACACTGAATAGTGCACAGTACATCCAAACCGTCATCGAACCCATCGTTCTACCATTCCTAGACCGGCAAGGGAACTTGCTGTTCCAACAGGACAATGCACGTCCGCATGTATCCCGTGCCACCCAACGTGCTCTAGAAGGTGTAAGTCAACTACCCTGGCCAGCAAGATCTCCGGATCTGTACCCCATTGAGCATGTTTGGGACTGGATGAAGCGTCGTCTCACGCGGTCTGCACGTCCAGCACGAACGCTGGTCCAACTGAGGCGCCAGGTGGAAATGGCATGGCAAGCCGTTCCACAGGACTACATCCAGCATCTCTACGATCGTCTCCATGGGAGAATAGCAGCCTGCATTGCGGCGAAAGGTGGATATACACTGTACTAGAGCCGACATTGTGCATGCTCTGTTGCCTGTGTCTATGTGCCTGTGGTTCTGTCAGTGTGATCATGTGATGTATCTGACCCCAGGAATGTGTCAATAAAGTTTCCCCTTCCTGGGACAATGAATTCACGGTGTTCTTATTTCAATTTCCAGGAGTGTAATTTCGCATTTTGGCTTGTCCTAGCTTTTATATAAATTCCCCTTTTACTGTTACACGATCGTTTAAGTCTATAGTTACCCAAGGCTTACTCGTTGTTTCTAACGGACTTCCAAATATAGACACAAATTTATCCTGGAATACACTGCATTTAACAATTGCGTCTCTTTCTACATTTAACTCATCTCATTCTTGCAAATTATATCTTATTATCATTAATAGACTTCAGTGTATGAACTTGCCTCAAAGCTGCAAGGTACTGTATTGTTACCTTTAATTGCGATGAGATGACGGTATGGCATTATTGGCTGGGAGATCCCATCTGTGGTACTTCGGTCATCTAGTGCAAGTCTTATATGACACCACTTCGGCGACTTGCGCGTCGATGATTATGAAATGATAACAAAACATCGACTCCCCGATGGGATAAAATCCGACTCGCCGAGGAATCGGCCTGAGATCCCATTAACTGTGCGCCATTATTAGCTATCTCATCAACAACTGGGTAGACATTGACGGTCTCAGGCTGAGCACCTTAGAAGTTTTATCAGCCAGGGTCCTACGAATGTTTGTTTCCTTTGTTTCATGTCGAGCCCTAAGGTGATGCAATACGATGACGGCAGAGTCTTCGATGTTGCGGCCAGAGATGCAGTACTGTCCATAATCACAACTTAAGCGACAGCCAGCCGTGGTAAGGAGATCCTGCCAGAGACTTTTGTGAAACTCTAGTTTCCAATGGGCATAGATCGATTATACCGTAATGAGAAGGAAGAACGGAAAACCTAATTATACCAGTAATGATATTTTAATGTTGCAAAGGGTCAGTCGTCGCACTGTTTTCTGCTATCGAGAATATACGATTGTCTTTTGTGTAAGAACGCAATATTCGCGTATAGCACTGAACATTAATTTTACTTCGTATTTAATTCTGAAGTAAAGAAGCTTATTTATTTTCAGAGGAAGACTAAAATACAGTTTATAATATGTTTGTTTATGTACGTATGTCTGTGGAACTAGGAGAAGAAATTTGTTAGTCATAAAAATAGTTTGAAATAAGATCAGTCTGGAATATTTAAATTGCAGTAGGGATTCCACAATTAGCAGCACTTTTGTCTGATTTGTCACGGAACAGCAAATTTTCTAGAGAATAAGTGACTTTACCTTTATTCTTCCAATCAAGTCTCTGTCTGATTCAACGGTTCTGTAGGTTTATTAAAAAATTCTTTCACTACTGTACTTTTCCCATTCAGCTGATCTGCAGGTTTGTTAAAGAAATCTTGCTCTGTTTTGCTTCGAAGCTTTGACGTTGCTTACAAACTGGTTTCATGAAATCCTAACACGGTGAAAGTAATTACAACAGACGTATTCCGTTGTAACGACTCACAAGCACATCTTTGTAGGTTAGGATGTATACAAAATCTGATTGTTTTAATACTTTTAAGGTCTAGTCCTACTTTCCTAAACTTTGCAACTCCTCCTTTTTTCCATGTTGACTCTACATGGAAATGATGTTAGTCTACAAACCCTAATATTTAACTTATCTATCTCTGCACTCATACGATGATGTAGATTTCCTTAACGTCAATAGATGATACAAGATAGCTTTCTCTGGTATATTTCCCTTCATGAAACTAAACTGATCTTCGTCTAAAATGTATTTCTTTATTTACTTGCTTTCTTAGATTAAAACTTCTATGAATTTTACACTTATTGCATATGCTTCTTTAGAAGATCCTGAACACGGAGAGCTTAAATAATAGAGAACAGCTTGGTGTCATCATATTAGCGAAGAGGTTGGGGAAACCAGTGATGAAGCGAGTGGTTCATAGGTGTGAGGCAACAGTTTTTAGTGCACTCTAACAACAAAATATTTCTACGGGTATTTCAGATACACATCCAATTTTTATTTGTAACTGAGCGCACTTCGCTAAGTAGTACACAATAAACCAAATTACATTTATACGTTGTTAGTGGTATTGTTCTGCTGGCGGCAGTGTGTGTAGTTGTTGTTGATTCATGTAGCTCACTTCTGATCGAAAATAATGTATACGCATATATTTCGTTACTCTCTTGCATTTTTGTTCTTTTCAATTGCAGCTAATGCGTTTCCTCTTTGTTTGTTCTATGCAATCTGCTTATAGTTTAGTCTGATTTTAGATACGCGTTATTTCGACCAAATTTTCATGAAATTTTTGACACGAACAAAGAAATCAACAAATTATGTGGACGGGAAGTGTAATGGACGTGACGTGACATTCTTTTTCCGTGAATGTTCTGTGTAAGGATAGCACCACTGTGAAACTAATTATCTGGCGAGCAGTTGCTTTAGGACCATCATGCGTATCACCAGGAGATATTATTCACGGATTTGCTAAGCTCTTCATCACAGCCAATCGCTTCTGGAACAATAGAGGTAAGTAAAATGAGGTTCCGCACAAACAATTGAGTTGCAGTGGTAACATAACGTAACTAGACGATAATCTGCTTCTTTATTACTTTACATTAGACGAAAGTCGATAATATTTGTATCATTCTTTTTGTTATGCTAGCTGTCATTCAGTTACCTGAAGTACAGAGTGATTATAATTAAACTTCAAAACCGTTGTAGAAATAACACCACTGGTCAGAATAACGTCGAATGACAACGGAATATTATCGGAGAAGGGGGAAAGTGTGGCACAATAAAAATAACCAGCTACAAAATGTAGCAATAGGTGGCGCTCTAAGCATTATAATTTAATAGTGGTCGACTACAAATCAATCATACAACAAGTCCTAAGGTGTACGGTTGACGATAAACAAACTGTACTACTCAGTGTGCATGGGTGTGCAGGTGAGATATCTTTAGTTATGCAAGCCCATCCACAACGCCAAGGTTATATCACATCAGATAGGAAATATCGGTTTTTATCTATCCTGAGGTAAAAAAAAAACACATAAAAAGCATGGCTCACATCGGTTTTTAACTGCCCTATGGGCAAAAACCGCATAAAAAGCATCAATCGCAATCAAATCGGGTTATTAATTTCCATGCGACTGGCGCAAAACATGTTCAGTACGCTGTCCACCGTTTTCTGCAACAAGTTGAAATCGAGAAACAGCATGTTCCACAAGGGATCGAAGTGTTTTCGGAGACACGTTAGAATGTGTTGCGCAATCCGTGCCTTCAATGCAGCTAAGTTTGCAATCGGAACACTGAACACAACGTCTTCCAGATAACCCCACAGCCAGAAGTCACTCGGCTTAAGATCAGGTGATCAGGACCGTCAGATTGTAGAGAAATGGCGGCTGATAAATCCAGCATTTCCGAAATGGCGCTTCACCAGCTGCTTACCTGGATCTTCAATGTGAAGAGGTGCGCCACCTTGCACATAAATGATCCCATCCACACATCCACGCTGTTGGAGAGCTGGAATGACGTAGTCGTGCAAAAGACACTCATAGAGGATGAAGTGGTGTTTCCGTTGCCCATATTCGACAATTCTGTGTATTGACATATCCTGTCAGATGGAAGTGGGATTCGTCTGTCCACAAAATCTTCCACGGACAATCATTTTCTACTTCGATGAGAACAAGAAATTCTAAAGCAAAGGTCTCTCTTTCTGGTAGTTAAACAGGAAGCAACTCGCGCACATGGGTAATTTTGAATGTATAGCAAAGAAGGTTGTTTCGTAGTATTTTACGCACCGTGCTCACTTATATGTCCAATGTTCGGGCAATGCTCCATGCACTACTTATGTGCACGCCACGACTCGTCTCCACCTGCATTGCTGTGGCTCCTGGTTCCACTGACGTCGAATCAATTCGGCGCATCAAAAGAACCCGTCTTTTCCAATTTCCGAGTCATTTTCTCCAGACCCACGGCACTCGTCAGACCAACGCCTCTTTTAAAACCCTTCAGTCTCCGGAATTTCTGCAGAGCGACATATGCACAGTCATCATTCTTGTAATACAGCTCTACAAGCAAGCGCGATTCTGCATTGACACAGTCATGGCGAACGTCGCAGACGCGAAAGGAGGAAATGCAGTGTACCCGGCGTGTTTAAACGAACTCAGTGGGTCGTGCGCTTGGCAGGTGTTTCGATTTACGTATTGTGCCACACACAGTGACATCGATTGATCAATTTCACACTAATTTTTTCTTCTTTTTTCGCCTGCCATACGTTTTCTCCCTTCTCCTATAATATTCCGCTGCAATTTGACGCCATTCTGACCGGTGGTGTTGTTTCCACAGCTTTTTGAAAGTTTAACTTTAATTACAATCACCTTGTACTCTCAGATTGTTAGAACAACGACCTTCTATAAAAGGTAAAATCCAGAATACCGCGGAAGGGAGAGCAGATTTGTATAAATACGTATACTAAATTCATTGGGCCATGTGAAATAAGGTGGAGGAACCGAAAGCTGTGAGATGCTGGAAACTGAGAACTAACATTACTTGCGTAACTTGTACAAAGAAATAATTTACTGTGTAAATGGAAGTACCACATAGAGGCATGGCATTATTAAATTTAGTGTTCCATCAGACGCATCGTTCATCACTATTAACGATTTCTCGAATACCAGTTTCTCTAGTGTGGCTAATAGATTTAAACATCCACGGCAGCAAAGACGTTGTATTATTTATTCAAAACGACGTTATCGTTTCTGGTTTATATAAATTGCACAATGAGTACTGCAGGTTGCACGAAACCAGTCGCACATGCAACATTGTTTCATTACACTACTGCAAACATCATGATGATTTATCTCCTTTTTATGACTTATGTAATATAATAACCGAAGACACATAATACATACAGAGACCATGCCACATTATGTAGTGCTCCTTGCGATGCCACATTGTACCATTAGCGGCCATGTTTTCAGAAGACAATATGTTGTGCGAACTTGTAAAAACAACAATTGCCGAATTTCATTTCGAAATTGTGCCTAACGTCAGCGCAGAGTGTAACTACACGTACAGAACCAGTAAAACTACGAATATATTTTTATTTCAAGTGAGTACCGTTGTTCTGAAAGCAACTGAAGTTGTAAACAGACAATGAATATAAAATGTTCGTGAGCTATACTCAAAGGTAATGTTGTTTCTGGCTATAAAAAATGGTACAAATGGCTCCGAGCACTATGGGACTTAACTTCTGAGGTCATTAGTCCCCTAGAACTTAGAACTACTTAAACCTAACTAACCTAAGGACATCACACACATCCATGCCCGAGGCAGGATTCGAACCTGCGACGGTAGCTGTCACGCGGTTCCAGACTGTAGCGCCTAGAACCGCTCGGCGATTCCGGCCGGCTCTGGCAATAACTGAAAAGAGTTAACAGTTGAAATTTCATAAGTTCTTTACACATTGCCATGTACTAAGCCCCTTTCTTGATTTCCGAAAACAGGAGAAGTGTTGTTGAATTTGTTTCAGTCTGATTGTAGCGTTGTCTCTCTACGGTATTCGATCTTTTTGACAATAACATGTGGTATTTGTGCCTCAGTACTAATTTATTTCTTTACTTGGATATTAATTTATGTTCTGTGTTGCTACAGTAGCTTTGGTAGGCTTGGAATGCTAATTACCCTCCATCATCCCCGTCAACTATAGATATTCTTATGAACAGTTATTATTTTGAACCTATATGCATGAACTTACACATGAAGCGTACCGAAACTATATGTACATAACACCGCAGTAGGTGGTTGATCTGCCTGCCGGTACAAGCGAGTACAGCGTCAGCAAAAGAGACTAATCAGCCCTCTACACCAGATTCAGATGACGTCACAAAATTTCCAAAAAGTAAATGAGATCACGTGCGGATGATGAATCACCAGAACCAAAGAGAAGTCAACCGAGAAAATTATGAAACATTTCCGTATAATTTCCGTTTCAGATTTTTGAGTGTATACGTCCTGTTTATATCAGTCCGTTTTCGTCTGACACCGTGAAACTACGTAGGCAGCAAGCGAAATGCGGATGCCTTGGCGAAACGGCCGCAGACTGGTACGCGTCGTCTGGCGTGCCCTCATCATCTGATAGCGATGCTAATGAACCTCCTCAGCTGGAAACTCCCAGCACTGGACGTCGCAGAGTAAATATTTCGCGGAGAGGAAGAGAGAACAATGCGGGATTCCAGAACGCACGCTTCAAGTGTAGCTGTTTCTTTCATTTCTTTTCAAATCCAAGGCAATTTACACGTCGCTAACTTCATACACATTGGGGAATATTCCTCTGAGGCAAATTTCCACTGGACTCATATTCCAAGCCGTGTCCATCTCTTGGCAACAAGAAAATTAGGGAATGTGAGGAAGGAAGTAAGAGGGAGGGTAATGTAAGGGAAAGAGCAGCGTGCGAAAATACGCTACGGCCCATTAAAATTGCTACACCAAGAAGAAATGCAGATAATAAACGGGTACTCATTGGACAAATATATTATACTAGAACTGACGTGTGATTACATTTTCACGCTGTCTTGGTGCATAGATCCTGAGAAATCAGTACCCAGAACAACCACCTCTGGCCGTGGTCTTGATAAGCCTGGGGATTGAGTCTAACAGAGCTTGGATGGTGTATACAGGTACAGCTGCCCATGCAGCTTCAACACAATACCACATTTCATCAAGACAAGTGACTGGCGTATTGCGATGAGCCAGTTGGTCGGCAACCATTGACCAGACGTTTTCAATTGGCGAGAGATCCGCAGAATGTGCTGGCCAGGGCAGCAGTCGAACATTTTCCATATCCACAAAGTCCCGTACAGGACCTGCTGAAATGTAGGGTTCGCAGGGATCGAATGAAGGGTAGAGCCACGGGTCGTAACACATCTGAAATGTAACGTCCACAGTTCAAAGTGCCGTCAATGCGAACAAGAGGTAACCGAGACGTGTAACCAATGGAACGTCATACCATCACGCTGGGTGATACGCCAGTATGGCGACGACGAATACACGCTCCCAATGTGCGGTCACCGCGATGTCACCAAACGCGGATGCGACCATCATGATGCTGTAAACAGAACCTGGATTCATCCGAAAGATAGACGTTTTACCATTCGTGCACCCAGGTTCGTCGTTGAGTACACCATCGCAGGCGCTCCTGTCTCTCATGCAGCGACAAGGGTAACCGCAGCCATGGTCTCCGAGCTGATAGTCCATAGAGCTGCAAACGTCGTCGAACTATTCGTGCAGGTGGTTGTTGTCTTGCAAATGTCCCCTTCTGTTGACTCAGAGATCGAGACGTGGCTGCACGATCCATTACAGCCATGCGGATAAGATACCTGACATCTCGACTGCTTGTGATACGAGGCCGTTGGGATCCAGCACGGAGTTCCGTATTACCCTCCTGAACCCACCGATTCCATATTCTGCTAACAGTCATTGGATCTCGACCAACGCGAGCAGCAATGTCGCGATACGATAAACTGCAATCGCGATAGGCTACAATCCGGTCTTTATCAAAGTCGGAAACGTGATGGTAGGCATTTCTCCTCCTTATACGAGGCGTCACAACAACGTTTCACCAGGCAACTCCGGTCAACTGCTGTTTTTGTATGAGAAATCGGTTGCAAACTTTCCTCATGTCAGCAAGTTGTAGTTGTCGCCACCGGCGCCAACCTTGTGTGAATGCTCTGAAAAGCTAATCATTTGCAAATCACTGCATCTTCTTCCTGTCGGTTAAATTTCGCGTCTTTAACACGTTATCTTCGTGGTGTAGCATTTTTAATGGCCGGTAGTGTATATTCGCTTTTCTATTGTAAGGATGAAAATTACTCCACTGTGTCCAGTTCGTTGACGGGCAAAAGAAAACGAAGTCTGTGAAAGAGGCACTTATGATTTGACATGTTCCCTAGATCGCAAAAAATCGTTTTTTGTACTCAGCGCATTAGTAATTTAGACGGGTGCTTCTTAAAAAACCCGAGCCTCCGATACTATGTTCCTCGTCGCTAAATCATGTTTATATTGCAAGTGGTTATACAGAATGATTTTTGCACCGTGTAGAAACTCTAGGGCTTGATCGATGATAGGATACGGAACAAAAAATTTCTAATGAAATTATGTCCGTAAATACATGGTTTCCATGCTAGAGGCCATTTATTCAGTCATATATTGTTACAGAGTCGTGCTTGACGAAACTCGATGTGGAAAGTCTGTCGTTAGTGAGCCCTGAACACGGTCTAAGTAGTAATGGTAGTAACAGTTGTCATGGAGAATGTTTCATACGGTCGTCTGGATTGCCCTGTACTGGCAAGCCCATTGCCTGCTACGGACACGGTGGTCGGCTTCCACAGTATTAATCACATTTTCCTCCAAGTCTGGTGTCCGAACATTTCCTATATATCCTTCATGATTTCCTGTTTCTTGAACCGACCCTGTCTCAGACAAACGGTGGTACACTGTTGGAAACATTGAATGCTGTGGTTGTTGCGGCGTCTGCAGATCTGATACAGCCTTGCTTCAAGATTTTCACTCTGCAGCGGAGTGTGCGAAGATATGAAAGTTCCTGTCAGATTAAAACTGTGTGCCGGACCGAGACTCGAACTTGGGACCTTTGCCTTTGCGGGCAAGTGCTGTTCCATCTGAACAGGAGAGCTTATGTGAAGTTTGGAAAGTAGGAGACAAGGTACTGGCCGAAGTAAAGCTGTGAGGACGGGCCTTGCTGCTCGCCGCTCATTGCCATTTGCCTTTCCGTAGGTAAACACCATTTCGGCAACCTCTCGATTCGAATTCGGGACCATTGAAGTGCAGCGTTGCATCACAATCACTACAAGGTGGGTCAATAAGAAATTAAAAGTGAATAGGACACATCATTACCAATTACTCAATTACTATGGCAGGAGATGGCTCTAGGGCATTAAGTATGAGGAACAGTACCATCCTCTAGGAGGAAGCCATGAGTACTGTAACAGTGTCTGTGCGTATTAGACCGCAGTGAATGTGCGAGTAGACTGTTTATGTGTTTGTATGTTTGTAGCACTATGCGGCGCGATAGACTGCATTAACATCACTGACAGAGCTCGGCGCCCTTGCTAAGAGATTCTGTGGCTGGTCGGACTCGCAGTCAGTAGTTAATAGTTACCAGTTATGGAGGTTAGAAGCAGTGTTAGCGCGAGCGGACGGTCTGGACGTGTATCAGTTCATGGAGGTTTATGGTAAGACTGGTTGGACATGGATTACAAAATGTGGGTAATGGAATTATTGATGATTATGTAATTTTTTGAAATGGATGTCACATGATTAAGGTAAAATCTGCTAAATACATTGTTTACTCTGCAACAAAATCTTTCCTTTGCTAACCACATGCCTATTAGTAGTTAGAGCCTACAGTAGTCAGAATCTTTTTATTTAGCTGGTTGTATGCTTGCTGTATTTGCTGTAGTTCGTGTCATGAAGGTTTTCTGTGAGTTAAGTGACTTATGAAACGTATGGGTTATTGTTAGGATTTCTTCTAATACAGGGCTATTCTTTTGTGTTAATTAATAGTCAGATTGCGTTATCCTTGTATATTGTGGGTAATGAATGAATAAGTTTGAGTTGTATTTGTCAGTACTGTCCACATGTTCTTTTCCTCGACGATTCTGAGGAGAACCTTGCATATTTGTTAACTGAACTGACCACTTTCGTTTTGTGACATCACATTAAAATAGACTCATCTACTCAGTTATTATTTAAGTTTTCCAATAGTACATGATTCTCTGTTCGACAATACTACTCCCCAGGTCTACATTCTCAGAAATTTCTCCGTCAAATTTATTTCCATATTTGATATTAACAGACTTCTTTTACCGAGGCATGCCCTTTTTTGCTGTTCACTTCTGATTCTTATACAACCGTCTATTCATTCGTCAAGCGTTATTTGCTTCCGAGATTGCAGAACTCCTTCACTTTGCCGACTCATTGTTCCCCAAATTTTGATGTTAACTTTATAGCTAATCTCATTACTTTCGTATATCTTCGTTTTACTTTCAGTCTATATTCTGTGCCCAACTCCTATTCATTCCATTCATCAAGTCCTGTAATTCTTGCTTATTGTCACTGAGTATGAATCGTCATCGATGTATTTCTCATTGATATCCTGTCACCCTGAATTTTAATTCCGTCCTTACGCTTACTGAGAATATCAACTCCGGCGAATGTTATCACCAATTTCTTTCCACCCTGAATTTTAATACCACTCCTAAGTTTTCTTTTATATTCATCGCTACTTTTTTACTGTGTGGATTGAGTAGTTAAAGCGAAAGATTGCATTCCTGTTTTACACCATTTCATATGAAATTACTTCTTTGTTTGTCTTCCATTCTAATTTTTTCCTCCTGCTTCATGTACATATTTTATATTACTCATCTTTCCCTACAGCCTGCACCTGTTTTTCTCAGAATATCAACTGTCTTACATCATTTTCAGTTTCCAAACGGTCTTTCTGGCTTGACAGATCAATTGTTCTCTTGATTCTTCTTCGGCTCTGTTTTCCTTTCTAAGCTTAACAATGCAATTGCCTCACCAGGGCTTTTTGTTTTCCTAAAGCCAAACCATTTTACTTTCTATACTGCTGTATATTACCCTCGTTGGCAACCCTAACACATGACCTGCAAAGCTGACTGCGGTAGTTCTTACATTTTGATGACGTGCTGTCTTTGTGATTGTATGGATGACATTCTTCTAAAACTCCGACAGTATTAGTCTACATTCATAGATACTACATGCTAACTTCAACAGTCGTTTGGTTGCCACTTCCTCCTAAGTTTTTCTAAAATCCTAACGAACGTTATAAGCACTTTCTGCCTGGTACGATATCAGATCATTCAAAGCTCTATTAAATTCTGACTATAACTTCATTATCTACGAGGGCTATCCACAAAGTATATTACGTTTTGGAAATAAAAATAAATAAAGTATTGGAATTTTTTTATTATATACAGATGAAATCCACACTTAAATACGACTTTTCTACATAGTTGCCATTTAAATTAAGGCACTTATCGTAGCGATCGACGAGCTTGGAAATTCCTTCGTCGTAAAATTCGGCCGCCTGCGCCTTCAACCACATGGTTACCTCTTCTTAAAGCTGTGCGTCGTCATCAAAACGCTGCATAGCCAACCACTTCTTCATTGCTAGGAATAAGTGGAAGACGCTCGGTGCCAGGTCGGGACTGTACGGCGGATGATGAAACAACTCCCACTTAAAAGATTCGAGAACTTCACGAGTGTCATTTGCCGTGTGGGCCCGGGCTTTGTCGTGAATCAGCAATATCTTTGAGCCCAACCTTCCCCTGCGCTTGTTTTGTATTGCTCTTCTGAGGTTGTGCAGAGTTTGGCAATACCTTTGAGATTTTATTGTAGTGCCTCTTTCTAGGAAATCCACTAAAATCACACCTTTTCTGTCCCAAAAGAGGTAACCACGTGGTTGAAGGCGCAGTCGACCGAATTTTAGGACGAAGGAATTTCCAAGCTCGTCCATCGCTACCATAAGTGCCTTAATTTAAATGGCAACTTTGTAGAAAAGTATTATTTAAGAGTGGCTTTCATCTGTATATAATAAAAAAATCCAATACTTTATTTATTTTTAATACCAAAACCTAATGTACTTTGTGGATAGCCCTCTTATATATTCCAAATCAACGTCCCTTTCTTTTGCATCAAGTTAATAGACACTTCCTCACCTTGTAGAGGTCCTCAGTGATCTCTTTCCAGCTATCCATTCCATGCTCTGTGTTTAACAACGAAATTGCTTCGCGCTCTTAATGCTGACACCATTAGTTTCGCCGAAAGCTATTTTGACATTTGTATATGCCTGGTCTGCCATTCTGAGAATCATTTCAAGTCTGTCCCTTTACATTTTTGTTGCAGCCATTTTACTTAGCTTCCCTGAACTGTCTAGAAAGGGTGTAGGATGACAGACTGGATGGTACTCGCAAAAACACAGAAACAAGATGTCGATTAATATGCAAGGAATTGTGTTTAATGCACACATGGTACAGATTTAAGTCATCAGAAAGTGCCACTACAAAGATTGCCAGATTACGTTCACATTATTATAATTCTTATCTCATGATAAGTTACAATGATTGCCATTCAGAATCAACAGGCAGAAACAGTAACAGACGAAATGGTAGTTAACTGGTTGCTAAAATTCGGTGTCCCTGAGACAATTAGGGATCAAGGGTCAAACAGAGGTGACGACACAGTAATGTCATCGTATTTTTAAACTAGGAGTAGGTCATTATACACTCTAACTAATGAAAGGAGAGAATGTGCTCAGCTATTATGGCAATAGCTACCATAATGACTGGGATGTTAACTTACCGTATGTGACAGGTGTGTATAATTCGAAAACACATGATAGCACTGGAGTTCCACCATATGAGATAGTGTATGCCTTTGCTATTTTACAGAGTCAAACCAAAAAAGAGAAGGAATGTGGTGAGTACTGAAAGGCCATAAGTGAGTGGCTGGGAGTAGAAGTTCCAGGCAACCAAGTAAACATCATTACAATAAAGAAAAAACAATTATCACAGGCCAGTACTCCATTAATTGAATTAAATCACAACCTGCTGTCAAAAGAGGTAAATTTAAAACAAAATATACTAAGAGGATTAGCAAAAACTCTTACAATAAGTTAATAATGCATCCATTGAGAAGTCATTGCCAGTCATCAATACTCAAGGCACCACCCAGCTAAGTCATCACAGCCACTGGCTGTACTGTAACAATCAGAAAGGACTTCATTAAACTCAATATAATAATTTTGCAAAACAACCAGGGCAATCACTTAAGTGATTCTTGGGCCCCAAAAATTCATTAGAATTAATAAATTGCCAGAAACACCAGCAATACTAGCAATTTATAAATAATACATTTACTAGTAAAAACAAGCAACAATTCATATTGAATATATTAATAAAGTGGTAGTTTGTACCTTAAATACTGGGCTAACTATATTGCTGGTTAGGACTGAAGGCCCTCAGCTACCTTAAGAACATTAACTTAAATCTATAGTAAATTGGTTGAGTAGCAAGGATCCACAAAATTCAGGAACTTAACAGCAACAACTAATTTACTGCTTTGGATAAATAACAGGCAATTCAGTTACAAAAATCCACAATATAGAGTAAAACAAAAGACATTTTAAAGCAAAGCCACATATATAGCAGGTGTATTAACTCATGAAACTTTAAGCAACAAGACAGATCTCAGTTAATTCAAATTCTCAAATCTACACTGTAATACAAGAATGGGAACACCACATGGAGTAAATGGTGCCCATAATGACCATTGCCCACATTTGTTGAAACGAGGTACCAAACAATCTCACCAATATGAGTTTCCACTCTATCAGAGGGCACTAATATCAGGAGCAAGTGCTTAGAAATGTACTCAACAAATTCTCTTTCATTTATGGTGGCCTCGGCTGATTAAGATGGGCCCGACATGTTTCCACAACTAGTTGACCAGTGCTCCCAATCACAGTTTGCTGCAGATGGTGCCACTTTGTCCACTACACACTGCCTCCTAGTAGCAATCTTACTTCTTCTTGTGGCTTCACACTGTCCAAATGTGCTGCACGCGGCCAGCACAGCAATTTTCCAACCATTTGAAACAAAAAAGAGGGGTGTTTTATAACGATTGTATAAACTGCCAGTCTTAACGTGGCTTAGGTGTACCTGACAGGTCTTATTAGTAGACAAGATTTTAACGAAGAGGCTAACTGGTGTTTCTACAAGACACTACAAACGTGGCACAACTTATGGAAATAACTTTACCCTACTGTCCTTGCACTCCGAAATTTCTAATAAAGACATCACCCACGTTCAACAAGGTAGGAAGTCTAAACTGATTACATCACTGCACCTCCCTCTGGTGTGCAGTCAACATCACCCCTAACTAGCCTCTAATATTTCTGGATGATCTCAGGGGTATCCTGCTCTGGAAAGAGGTCGTTTACAAACCAAGTTGACTGGAGTGAGCGAGCGGTCTCAGGCGCTGCAGTCATGGACTGTGCGGCTGATCTCGGCGGAGGTTCTAATCCTCCCTCGGGCACGGGTGTGTGTGTTTGTCCTTAGGATAATTTAGGTTAAGTAGTGTGTAAGCTTAGGGACTGATGACCTTAGCAGTTCAGTCCCATAAGATTTCACACCCATTTTTTTGGCTGGAGTGTGAATGGAACCACTTGTATGCACATGTTGAGGAAGAGGCACACAGCCTACAGGTGAGCCTCTACTTGCATGTGGAACAAGCACACTCACCCATCTACGAGGCACAAGGTGCAAAGGTGTAAACGCACCTTAACAGCGCCATCTATTTGATGACTGACACGTGCAAACACGAATAAAATATAAATTTGCTTAAAAATATGCTCACCATTTTAGCTAAGCAATCATTAAAATGACAAATCCATCGAGAATAATACAAGTGCATCTGTATGGCTTTCGTGAGATTTTAGAAAATTTTACGTAATACAAGGTATGTACAATGCATAACGGAAATAATAACCTGTAGCCAAGATACAAAAATTTTGTCTGCTTCAATTCAGATGAGCCCTAGAACCATATGCTACTGGTCACCAGTCACTGTTTTGCTACTGAAACAAGACTGAAGTGACACCAGGATTTGAGGCATCTGTTTGAACCATAAGAGGTCACTTGAAGTCCGGAATTGCTAAGATGGGATCATTACTCGAGGAAGTTATAAGAGCATCAAACGTAGAGTCCCGCTTGTCCATCCAATGGAAAGCTTCACCTTTTCTGTGTAACTCATTTAAGGATACTGCTAAATGAACCAAGTTGAGTATAATCTTCTCAATAGTATTTACCATTCTTGGGACTCGGCAGTGCCTCTTTTTATTCTTCGTCTGAAGAAAATGCCAGATGGCCTTTATACACTCTTGCTTGACCTTCACTCTGTCAGCAGAAACCAAAAACCAGAGGAATGAAATTTTCTGATCAGCAAGATTTACCTTAAATGGCTTAATGGTCAAACGTTGGCACATTAACGAAGCTGTACTTGCCTAACACCTTCCAAATGTAGTTGCAATGTTCTACTATGCACCACTATGTCATATCTATTATTACAAACACTCTTAGATATAAGATCATCCAGAATGGAATCCAACAACAACGAAAGACCAGTGACACATTTAGATGATCCAAATGAATCCTGACTGAATTCCAAAAATTACAGTCGGCGCATACACAGTAATGGGCTTCACATCCACAATTTAAGAAACTTTATGGTAGGCTTGGTTAAGGTCCAGAAACGTAATAACCAGACCCACGAACCATGTAAAACAGTTATGTAAATCTGGTAAGCGTACTGATTGTAAAAGACACTTTCTAGTTAAGGACATCACAGTCTACACTGGCCTCTAGCATTCAAGATTCCTCTTGCGTGTAAGATAGACAGGTGACACATAAATGAGGTTTTCAGCCTAAAAGAATAACACAAATACCGAATTTGTAACACTCAGAAAACTTATGAAAAACTTCAAAATGAAAATGGCATAATTCCAAGAGCAGGCAAGGGTAACACGCTAGTATTTGTAAATAATGAACGATACATTGAAAAAACACCAGAATTAATCTCGCAAAATAACATTGCAAAATTAAAATCAGACCTGGCAGATTCCAGACAAAAGTAAAAAATAGTCTCAAAAATATAGATCTTATATTGGATGACACAGATAAAACAAAGCTGATACAGATTAAAGCCACACCAACTGCCCTCTGAATCAACCAAAGATCAACAAACCGAATATCCCTGTGTGGCCGATATCGATATTCAGAAAAACAGCCACTTACAAACTCGCAGGATACATGTTAAAATTACTGTTTCAAAATTTCAACGTACAAGAATGCAGAATCATTAAAGATACTACACAGCAAATACAACAAAAAAATGAGGTAAAATCCCAGACACAGTAACACTTCTCTCATTTGATGTAGAAATCATGCGTTCTAACATGCCAGTACCAGAAATTATATCACAGAAAAAAACCTGAAAACACACAGTAATGAAACACATTAATAAATCTGTAAACAGGGCAAAATTACTTGCAAGTCAATAAAGAATTTTATTTACAAGAAGATGAATTACCAATGTGGTCCCCAGTTTCAGGAGCCTTACCACATATTTTTATAAACCACATTCAAAAGAACATTTTCACATAAATGGCAGCATAAGAATACAATTTACTATACTGGTTCAGGTATGTGGATTACATCCTCTGCTTAATAGACAAACCAGAACAAAAAATGATTGTAAAATTTCATATTAAAATCAACAATGTAAATCGAAACACAAAAGTCACAACTGAAATGGAACACAACAATCAAATTAAGTTTCTGGATATAGCAATCAAAAAACAAAACAATAATCACATATTTGAATTTTATTGTAAACCATAAGCAACTGGCATTATCATTCCCTTGCCCTCAAACCACCCACACTCAAGAAAGTGAGCAGCACTTCGACACATGCCCCATTGACTCGACACAGTTTCACTCAACAAAGATATCTACCTAAAAGAAGTTGACACAATAATGCAGGTATCCAAAAACAGTGGATAGAGTAGTAATACAGTCAGAAAGCTAAACAACAAAATTAAAACCGAAATAAAAGCAGAAAACACAAAACCACAGACAATAACACAACAAAACCAAATACAATCACAAACACTCATTGCCATAACTACACAGAGAAATCAGGAAACATAAGATAAAACGAAAGATGATACAAAAGACATACAAACACAAACCCACACATAAAGTCACCAGCTTTTCAAAAGACAGGTCATAGACACATCATACACTTCAGACACTTCTGTCCAAATCTGTATTCTAAAACTGACAAAAGACATAGACATTTATTAGAGGGCAGGTATATATCAATGGCAATGTAATACCTGTGATGGTAAATACGTAGGTCAAACACGCAGAACATTTTATGACAGATACAAAGAATACACTAGAGCCTGGAAGTATGTGACAAACCAATCCACATTTGCAGAACACCTTAGAGAACACAATCACAAACCAACCTCTAGAGAAGAAGACATGGAAATAATTAGAATCAGTAATAAAAAAACACCTGCTAACGCTGCAAGTACATATGACAAACAACTCACTGTTTACA
The DNA here is from genome assembly GCF_023897955.1 of Schistocerca gregaria. NCBI lineage: Eukaryota > Metazoa > Arthropoda > Insecta > Orthoptera > Acrididae > Schistocerca > Schistocerca gregaria. Next base: position 434,538,844 of record NC_064925.1, read on the forward strand.
CTAATAGATAAAATAATGATGTAACACTCAAACATAGGATTATTATCATAAGAAAAATACCAGCCAATTTCTTTCCACTCACGTAATCATAAACCCCTCCACAAAACATTTAAACTAAAATTGAAATCAGCTGAACAACAAAATCGTTAACCACTCTCTGACAGCTATCGAGGTATCACATTCATATTCGACTTTCTGTAACTCACCCTGAATAAACACACACACACACACACACACACACACACACACACACACAGAGAGAGAGAGAGAGAGAGAGAGAGAGATTTAAACAAAACAGAAATGAATAGACTTTAGTTTTCAGCATATACTTCGTTAGGTTGGATATATGTACGCAAACAAGTCACATAGTATGAGAAATAAGGTGGATACACAGTAGTTACGTCTTTAAATCACAGTTTTCGGTAACATATCTACAACTAGTGACAGAAGACTAACAGTGCCCCACTGCAAAACGGGGAAACGAGAAGAAAATTGTGAAAAGGTTGCAACATAAAAATGTGCTTATGCTTCGTAAGTGAAGAGATACTATGACCGCCGCATGTTACCAGTTGAGAGGAAAAACAGATGCTAAGCTAAAACGTAAATAACTGTAAATAATCACTTATTTCCGTAGAAAACAAGACGTCAATTATTTTATAATCTACAAACGTCATATATACCAAAACCAAACTGTATCATTCTAGATCCCAATGAAGGTGCCTGGAAGTAAATGGCGAAATACGTCAGGAAGGAATAAAATACGTTGTAGCAGGTTGTTTTTATTTACAAAACGAATATTTCTGTGCTTGCTGCGGATGATGGACAGACAGAAAAACTTTAGACTCGGAGGAACTGTTCGGCCTCGCCTTGCTCCAAACGAGGAAGTTCAAATCCAGAAACAAAGGTGCAAATATTATTAACGCCTTTTTCAACTATGGTCACATGGTCGGTGAAGTTTGCTGAGTTCAAATTTAAAACAAAATTATCTGCTGGAATTATCAATAACCAATTAGGTCTCCTGAATGAAATAACAACCTAGGAGACGTTTAGCAATTATTCCTTCGGCAACAATCAAATTCATCGCTAGTGATAACTCTCGAATTATTAAACTTCACTGCATACAGCCTATTAAAGCCAGTACCTTCTCCATTAACGGTAGAATTCTGACTCACTGGTTACAACACAGAAAACTTATGGATGATACCGTACTTTAAATGAGCCGGCCGGAGTGGCCGTGCGGTTCTAGGCGCTACAGTCTGGAGCCGAGCGACTGCTACGGTCGCAGGTTCGAATCCTGCCTCGGGCATGGATGTGTGTGATGTTCTTAGGTTAGGTAGGTTTAATTAATTCTAAGTTCTAGGCGACTGCTGACCTCAGGAGCTAAGTCGCATGGTGCTCAGAGCCATTAATTTAAATGTCAGCCATAACCCTATATGAAAAGATTGCTTCCTGAATTCCACAAGAAGCTTGCAAGTTCATGGTTAAGAGCAGTGCAGGAACCGAAGGAACTATTTTAACTTTATTACACACCTTTGGCAAGAACCCATATTCGCAATGACTCGCATTTTCTTGGTGTTTGCTCTTCCGAAATGTCTCCCGTCCAGCTGGACCCTCGCTGACAAAATTCTCAGGCTTTCCACAATGTTAACCGTTCCTGCTGGTTGGTGTCAGGCTTTCATTTGGTACACGTATCCACCGGGTTCTAAAACCCGACTTCTTAGTTTCATCCTTTGTATCACGTTTTTTCACCAAATAGGAAACTCCCTACACTAGCCACAACTTTATCGAGGTCCACGGAAGTCCTAGATTTCCCAGAGAACAACGTAAGTGAATTATCTTTGTGCTTCATTCCTTCCAAAATGTTATTCACAAGTTCCGTCTCGGTGACTTGTAAGCTCAGCACCCAGATGGCAATCCGGTTCTGGTCAACATACAGCACAAGCATCCCATCATGGGCTTGCACTTGTAGAAATACTGATTCACAAGTTCGGTCCTAACTCGCCATCTTCTCCAATACATCCTTCAACCTGCCTCTATTATGAAAATTATACCAACCTTGCTATGCAAGCAACCCTGAGTTAAAGAGATCTGCAGGATCACAGAATTAGCAATCTTAACCTTATCTGGATGTTGTACCAACTGAATAGAGAACCACAAAAACTATTTTCTGAACATTCACGATGAACAGACCACTGATACATTGGATCATTGGCAAAATGGAACTGGGGAACTTAGCAAAGTGTTGACATACGAGGGTGCCTTCGTTACTCTTCAGCAGTTGGCAGCACTGGTATGTGGCAGGTACTGGCTTGTTCCGTAGCTTCTTCTCTACAGCTACAGTTGGCGGAAAGCCTTAGCACTGAACGGTTGTGTTGTTACAGTGAAGCATGGAACCCTGTGCAGACGGTCGGTCAGTGCGATTTAAGCAATGTGCTGTCATTGAATTCTTGACAGCAGAAGGTGTCACCTCAAAGGAGATTCATCAGAGAATGAAACAAGTTTATGGTGATTGTGTTGATGTGAGTACTATGGGTCGTTGGGCGAGTACGTTTAAAGATGTTGAGGTGGGAACATGTGATCTGCGTGACAAACAAAGAGTTGGACGTCCTGTGACAGTAACCACTGAGTTTCACAAGTAAAATGTTGATAGATCGATTCAGGGCGATCGACGTATCCCTCAGAGAGAAGTTGCAAGCACAATCGACATTTCACAAGAACGTGTGCGTCACATTATAGCTTAGATTGGCTATCGAAAGATCTGTGCACGATGGGTATGCCGGACGCTGAACTTCAAGAGGCTGAATCTTATCACCGTACGACATCCTCCATACACTCTAGTTTTTGCACCGTCTGATTTCCATATGTTTCCGATAATGGAAGACGATCTGCGTCGACATCATTATGCTTCTGATGTAGACGTTGACAGAACTGTGAGACAGTGGTTGCGGAAACACAGTGTCGACTTCTTGCGTGACGGCTTCAGAAAACTTGTTCCTCGTTGGCAGAAATGTATACGATTGGCTGATGATTATGTGGAAAATGAATATTGGTAATTCAAGATCACACTGTAAGGATTATTTTTGCGTTTGATCCATTAAAACATTCCTATCCAAACCCAATTAACGAAGAAGGAGGCATTACTTTTGATTCAACCCTCGTATCTTATCATGATTTCCCTCCCTTAGTACGCCGCCAACTGCTCCTGTCTTTTCATTCTCGAGAGCCTAGGAAGGATTGTTACACTCCAGGCAGTCAACATTATCCTCCTCACCGGCGATGGCAGCAATGCACGTACTCAAAACAGTACTTACGTAGCCAACGTTGTCCGTGGTGCCTTCTGGCGGACATCCCAAGGCACTGTGCAGCCACGTGAACGGCTCAGCGTCGCTGCCGTCTGCTGGTTGACCACATAGACACTACTCATACTGGAGCTGCTCCTTTTGTAAGCAACAAATTCCCAGTACGTCTCTTAGTTGCATAACTGGTAACATATTACCTAAAACACACACATGGAGAGAAAGACTTTGCACATAAATTGGGAAATCTTAACCTCATAAATTTAACTTTTGAATATTGCTTAATTACAAATGTTACTTTTAGCCTGCACCCACATAACCACACTCTGCTAACAGTGAAAAGTACTGAGTGAGTATCTATGAGTGTAATTGGTAGGTGACCAAGTAAACATCATTAAAATAGAAGAATAAAGTATCTTCACTCAGGTGAGGACTGCATTCATTGAATTAAACACAAATAACTGCCACAAGGCGTGCAATTAAAACAAAATGTGCTAAGAGGACTAGCAAAACATTTACAGCAAGCCAGTAACACATTCAGTGATAAGTCTGCACTGGTCACCACTACCCGAGGTGTGGCTCTACACGACTCTCCTAAGTTTCCACAACTGAAAGAAATTCATTTAACTGCATATAACAACTTTATATAATAACCACGACAGTTTCTTCAGTGATTCTTAAGCACCAAACATTGGTAAGAATAATTCGGCGGAAACACTGGAAATACAAACACTTTTACAATACAGTAAATACACTAACAAAAATAAATTCACCATTCACGCGTCAATAAAATGATAACCTGAATTTTAGATAAAAGGCAAATTAACTCAGCTTCTTAGTATCTAAGAAGCCTGCCAACCTTGTGAAAACTATTAAGAAGTTTAACTTAAATTTAGACTGAGTTACTTGAGTGCAAGGATTCACAAAACTAAGGAATTTGACAACAAAAACAAATTTACAGCATTGGCTAAACACCAGGCAATTTAGTTACAATTATTCACAATACAGAGTAAAATATATCGCCGGACATTTTAAAGAAAAACACGTATAAGGCAGTTGAATTTACTCGCAAAGCTTTAAGCAACGAAACAAGCCTCGGTTAATTCAGGTTCAGTGTCACATACGAATGGAACCTACAGACAGCTAAATCAATACACATAACGACCGTTGTTCACACTTGCTGAAACAAGGGATCAAGCCCAGACTCCACAGTCGTGCACAAACATCGGAAGCAAGTGTTCAGAAACATGCTCACCAAATTCTGTTCCACCTACCATGGTCGGAGCTGAACAATATCGGTCCGACCCGTTTCGACAACAATTTCACCAGTGTTCCCAACTACTGGTTGGGGCCGATCATGCCACATAGTTCACCTCCAACCAGCACCTGCCCCTGTATGCTGCGGTCGGCCACAGCTGCCTCTTCCCATCCTCTCCTTTCCATGAGCGAAAACACAACTCCTCAAACCGGCGTGGCGAGCGCTTTCAAGCCCCGCAGGTGGAGAGACTGTCCCCTCTCGAGAAACATTCCAGACCCATGCTCGTCCAACTACCATAGAGAAATGTGGCGAAGCAGTATCAAAATGAGCCAACAATGCTCTGATAAAGAATTTTGTTAGAATATTGCAATGTGTGCGGTAGCGAGTGCATATGGGAAAACACCGAAGCCCATGAACTTCAGGCAAGGATGTGGTAGCGTAGTGGAGCGTGAGGTTGCTCACTGAGTGACCGTAACACCCGGTACGCCTTGGAGCGTAAAACAAAGAAGTTCGCCATGCCTTTGTAGGGGCTGTACCAAGGGTTAGAAGCTACATCGCCAGTAAATGTCAAACTGCTGTTGCCAGCACGGCGAACTGTTGTCTACATGAAGCGTCTTCGTCGTTTCAAAGGAGCATCGGACTCATTCCCACAGGCAGTAGCACCAATCCCTAAGAAGAGAGTAATGGTTAACAGAATGATCAGAGAGCAGAAATCTCACGCGCAAGCATCACGTGAGCTGTATGGCTGCCGATATGTATATATGTGTGTGTGTGTGTGTGTGTGTGTGTGTGTGTGTGTGTGTGTGTGTGTGTGTGATATGTAGCAGGGGTGGGAGGGGGTTCGGTTGGACTAGCATGTTTCATTTTATTTGCATTCTTTGTGAAGGAGATGTACATTACATTTTCGCGTGTTTGAGTATTGTCTGAGAAAGTTTTCCTTGAAATTTTGTTTTGGTAATGCAGGGAGTTTTCTGTTTGTTCACTTTCATTTATTTTACTAGCGAGATACACGAGGCGGTGTTTTTTGTGGTAATTTATAGGGCAAGACAAGACTATGACGACGTAGACGAAGTTCTTGTGTAACTGATAGTGTATCTACGGGTGTGGACCGTGAACGTAAGATCTCACGAAAGGGGAGGCAGAGTAATTGTAGCTTCCTTTCACCACGTAGTGCCACCACAAAGGATAACGATAAGTGTATTCATTGTGAAGAGTTTTGTCTACTGGCGTTTAATTTTTGTGTATATGAATTTTTATGGCATTTCATGCGAACATTAGTTTTGATTAATGGTAGGAGCTTGGGATGTTAAATGGATTACAAAGTAAAATGCTTAGGTGTTCTACGTGATTCAGTGTTGCAGTGATTCAATCTTGGAGCGACGCGGATCCACGATATTAATGACGTAATTGCTTTAATAATTTTTTGCGTGATTATGAGTAAGGGATTTATAAGATCTACGGCACATTGAGGGTTTGTTTGATCTGATTTGTGGGCACTGTACCTCGAATGATACAGGTTTTTTTTATAGTAATTGTGAGGACTGGTGACATGGAAGTAATAGGGCACAGGTTTAGTGTTATGCCCAACGCAAATGGTACAGACTAAGAGGTGCAGACTGACAAAGAGTCATTTGAATTTCAATTGATTTTAGGCAAAGCAGACATAAAGGGATGCCCACCAGATGTCCTAGCACCGTAACGTTATTTCGAGAGGGTATGCTACATTTGATATGCTCAATGATGGAATATGAAGCTAAGAGCGAGATCAACCTAGCCGCACGATACGCTTACATCTACAAGGCAATAGTTTGTTAATTAACAGCACTATTTTCGACATCACAGAACAAACTTCAGAAATCCTAGGTACCATAACTAGCACCACCATTGTGAATGCAGCACAACCATTTTTTCTAACGGCCAGATCAGTGTTTCTGAAGAAGAGAAATTTGTTAACATCGAGTATTGATTTAAGTGTCAGGAAGTCGTTTCTGAAAGTATTTGTATGGAGTGTAACCATGTATGGAACTGATACATTGACGATAAATAGTTTGGACAAGAAGAGAATAGAAGCTTTCGAAATGTGGTACTACAGAAGAATGCTGAAGGTTAGATGGGTAGATCACATAACTAATGAGGAGGTATTGAACAGAATTGGGGAGAATAGGAGTTTGTGACACAACTTGACTAGAAGAAGGGATCGGTTGGTAGGACATGTTCTGAGGCATCAAGGAATCACCAATTTGGTATTGGAGGGCAGCGTGGAGAGTAAAAATCGTAGAGGGAGACCAAGAGAGGAATACACTAAGCAGATTCAGAAGGATGTAGGCTGCAGTAGGTATTGGGAGATGAAGAAGCTTGCACAGGATAGAGTAGCACGGAGAGCTGCATCAAACCAGTCTCAGGACTGACGACCACAACAACAACAACAACAACAGATCAGTGGAAGTACTCGCACCTCAGGATCTAACTTACGTCAAACACACAATGGAGCCCGACATTATACACCCACTGAAGACTGCTTTCATGCAGCCTTCCACGCTACTCTATCCTGCGCAGGCCTCCTCATTGCGACAATACCAAACGGTTACTGCTAAATAGTTGCACTTCCAAACAACATCCCACACAAGCAAACCAGTTGCGTCCTTACCTGTGGTTACTCGTTCTTTCGGTACTTGAGCAATTCACAGATTTGTTTACAATGTCATCGGGTGGAGCCTCGCACGTCTACTTTCATGACCCGCAGCTAATTGGCTGCAAATAATAAAATGCGTATGTGGTCCAGCCGTCAAATGGCCTATGCATTAACTAAAGTTGCGAGTTGATAAAATACACAGAAATCCAAAATAAAACATAAAAGAATACT